>NC_090932.1:295079328-295260802 GCF_040938575.1 Ambystoma mexicanum
CCCATCCACTACAGTTCAAAGAAGGCCTATATCCCCATTCACATGACACAGGTACACAGATAAATACTTTATTATGCTCTTTGCTTTCTGTTCCTTTTGTGTTGACTTCTTTCATATTTTGTTTATGCATTAACACCTGATCTAGATGCAAGGTTATGGATTGAAGTGAATTCTGATTTCAAAATGTGCTCTTGATAAGGTGGGTGGTGACACTCCACATTATAGTACCTTTCATTAGTGGTAATAGAAATGTAGCATGTCTAGACCTGCAGTAATAGCCACTGACGCAATATAAATGCGTAAAACAGTCTTTGAAGATCTCTTGGGCCATAGTAGGCGTGCGAGTAGGGATGCCATTACATGAAGGGTGTGCCTTATAAATACGGTTTGGAGGTGAGTGTTGGTGATGCTTGTGTGGTGCAGACATGTTGGAGGCTGCTTTGAAGTTTGCTTTTTAGTGATAGACCTGGCGGGGTTGCGCATTCTAGACTCTTTGAGGAACTCTGGCAGAGGTTGTGTGCAAGTTATGCATGCGATTGAAATGACTTGTAGGCCTGTTTGAGTTAAAGACAAGGTTGACATGCTGTGTGAGAGTTGTGCATGAGTTATAGGCAAAGTGGGAATGGCTTGAGTATGTTTTTAAGTTTCATGATTTTTATTCAAGTTACCAAACATGTCATACAGAAATGATAAACAGTCATCGTCATTTCACATGGAAAATTGCCACATAACTATTACATAACCATATCGACGGCGACCCCCAGGAGCCTAAGATGGCGACCAATGGAAGAGCATGTAACAGTTAGCATGACCATACACTAGGAGCACATGTGCCTTCCAGGAGCGCCCAGCATCCTCTGTGGTTTAATTCAAAATCCATGAACTGTGAAGCTAAAGAAAATAGCCCTGATGCGGCCCTGATGACATGAGAAGCTTAATGGCTTGTACAATTATATCGATGAGGAGCGTGTTCGAAGCGAGGGTAGGGAGTGGAAAGATAACGAGAGAAAAGAAGGAAGGAAGAAAGAAAGAAGAAAGAGAGGAGAGAAAAGGAAGACAGAGAGAGAAACAGTCACCATAAGCCACGAGTGGCATTATGAGTACAACATCCTATACATTAGTATCAGATAAGACAGGTAAGGCCCCCCTATTCCCACCACACCATTAACTTTCCACGGTAGACATCACCATACGAACCTATGTTGTCCATTTGGTATATGCCAAAGAAGCCATCTTGGGGCTGCAGGCGATCAAAACAACTTCTCAGGGAGGTCACCAAGCCATGGCAGCCCTGCCCCTGGGGGCCTCGCCTGGAACCATTCTCTGCCAATAGTCTGTATGCTCTACCTCCCGAGAGAGTCTGATTGCTTACAGTCCATAACGGCCTCCAACAGTGGCCATGCTTCCTGCTGGCGCGAAGTTTCTGCAATCTTCCTCGAGAGGAAACTTTCCATACGGTGGGTGTAGGAAACTAGATTCCAACATTGTGTTTTGGATAAGGATTGTAGATCTTTCCAGTTTGAAATAATGTTCTTAAAGGCTACTGCAATAAGAGCATCAAACAAGTGCTGTTGGGCCTCATTTCCCAGAAATTGAGGATGAAAGCTACCTTGCACCACGGCCAACAATGACAATTGCACCCGTACCTTGCATATACTCAAGATCCATGGCCAAATAGACCCCCAATAAGAAAATGTAAACTTACAATCATACAACACATGACACAGTGAGGCCGTGCCCTCCCGGCACAACCAGCATACCCCGCCTACACATCCCTATGCAACCTCATCCACGTAGATGAGCCCTGTTGTATACAATATACAGAGTCTGAGAGAACAAGGCTGACATCAAGGTTCACCTAATCTTCATCCAGATATCAGTCCAACTATCTACTGGGAAGTCCCCTCCACACATTTCCGCCCAGACTCGCTCAGTTGTAGAATTGGAATAGGGGAGAAGGGAGGAGGAAAGGGTCCTATAGATTCATGCTGCAGACCATGCTTCCCGCTGGTGAGAAGTTCCTGCAATCTTCCTCGAGAGGAAACTCTCCATACGGTGGGTGTTGGCAACTAGATTCCAACATTGGGTTTTGGATAAGGATTGTAGATCTTTCCAGTTCGACGTAATGTTCTTAAAGGCTACTGCAATAAGAGCATCAAACAAGTGCTTTTGGGCCTCATTTCCCAGAAATTGAGGATGCCAGTCCCATCCCCACCACCATCGTACATCCACCCGCGTCCCCCTTACCACCTCTTACTAACTGCCAGGACCTGAAAAACTTGCCATTAGGCAACCCATATCTATCCTGCAACACATGAAATGGGGTAATACCCTCATCAGACCGTATTTGTTGAACATACCAAATCCATGCCGCTGCCCATGAGGACCAGAGTATTGGCGTCCTCCCCACTGTAATCACTTTGTCATACCACATCAGTTGCTGGACTGCTACTCCCTTAGAGTCACCCGCCGCTGCAACTCTGATCTGAAAAGCTTCACAAGTAAAAGCAATTACAGACGTATCCTGAAGCCCTGATTTACCCACTAGATGGAGGATCTCTGAGGGACCATATGGGGCCACCACGGCCGATTCCACCTCAAGTCACTGCGCAGCATTGTGATGCATAGGGTCCGAGAAGCACTGAAACCCTTGCCTTATAGCAAAGGCCTCCTGATATTTTTGGAAGTGCAGGAAATTAACGCCCCCTTGCGAGGGATGCAATGAGAGCCTGAGCAGCGAGATCCTGGGCTTCTTTTTACACCATAGAAATTGAGTAATACGTCTATTGACCGTCTTGAAGAATTGTGGAGGCCACTGTAGAGGTAGCATCGAAAGAGTATACATAATCACTGGGGCTGTGGCCACAGACATTTTGATTGTTTCCATCCTGAACCCCCCACGAAAGACGGAGCGGAGACCATCTACCTAACAGGGCCTGTACCTTGGACAACACTTCATCGCATTCGCCCTTACCATCTCTCGAATATCTGATAAAGAGCCTAACACTTAGATACTTAACCCCTGGGGTTTCCACACAAAACCTGCGTCCTTGCAATGACTTCCACGGAACAGCGTATTCAACGGTATGATCTTTGTCTTATCGACATTCAGTTTGTATCCCGAGACTCCTGAATAGAGGTAGATCCCATGCAAGAAAGCAGGTAAGGAACACTGCAGATCCCCTAACACAGTAATAATAGTATCTGCATACGCCACCACCTTAACCCTGGTGTCACGGGGTGGCGCACCTCGAATTGCCTCCTTAGCCCTAATGTGCTGAAGCAGTGGTTCCAATGCCAGAATGAATAAGAGGGGGGAAGGCGGGAAGCCCTGCTTTGTCCCCCGATTGAGAGGGAAAAATGGAGGTAGAGCGTGAAGACTAATGAAATAAAATGAGGATCAAACCTATGCCATTTCAGAGCCTCTGCCAGTAAGGGCCACCCAACCCATTTAAAAGCCTTCTTGGCCTCCAAAGTTGCCGCCCCCCAAGGCCTACCCGAAATCCCTGCAAGATCAATCAGGTCACACAAGAGGTGGGTATTCGCTGCGGCAAACCTCCCTTTAATGAAACCCGACTGATCTTTATGCACTAATTGTGTCAGCAGCGGGTCAAGTCTCATGCCGAGAATCTTTGCAAAGATTTTACCTTCCTCATTTATCACAGAGATAGGACGATACATTTTTACCAATGAAGGGACCCTACCCGGCTTTTGTATGACAAGAACCATGCCCCTGTGAAACGCCCCTTTGGGGTACACCCTCCTGGAATATCCACAGTAAATCTCCACCAGTCTCAGGTCTAGCATGTCAGAAAATGTTTGAAAAAAAGTCCACTGGCAGGCCATCCGGACTGAGTGCTTACCCTGGATTCAATTTGAATATCGCCAATTTATCTTCTTCGACTGTGATTTCCCACCCAAAACATCCAATTCAGATTTAGGGATGCTACTCCTTTTAGGATGGGGAGTAAGGTAGGTACCGCTTTATATGACTGAATGGAGGATTTACCTCCAGTGTTTATAAGATCTTGCAGAACTCGACAAAGGCCAGGGCTATCGTCCCATCATCTGTCAAGACCGCATCATCCCTTTTAATGGCAGTTATCCTGCTATTCTGGCTTCTGGATTTCAAATACTCGACTTAATAATAATAATAATAATTTTGCATTTATATAGCACTAGGAACGCTCAGGTACCTGAGGGCTGCTTATTGTTATCCATGGTGGGTGGTGCTTATTTATCGACCTCGGAAGGATGAAAGGCTGAGCTTGGCCTTGCCGGGATTCGAACCTGCGTTAGCAGGCTCTGCACGGATGTCAAGGCGAGCGCTCTACTCACTGTGCCACTTGACCTGCTCTAAGCGTCCCTCCTTATTGAAAGAATTTTGAATGATATTTGAGCAGGTGAGCGGCCGCTTCGTTTGAACATTGCTTATTATACTCACATTTCTCTCTGATCACTGCTGTTAAGTTTTTTGGGATGGGGAGTGGAAATAAATGTCCTCCATGTGTTTAATAAGCTGATGCTGACTGCCTCTAATTTTGCCTTCCTGTTTTGTCCTGCCACATATACAATAATGTGACCCCTAAGTGAGGCCTTATATGCATGCCAAACCATCCCCGGGAAGAGGGCCCGTGACCCGTTATGCTGGAGAAAATCCTCTGTGAACAGATTCATGGATGTAACAAAATGTGGTGTCTCAAGGAGATCCGTGTTTAGCCTCCATCTATTGGTCCTAGCCCTCTGTTCTGTCCAATCCCAATCGATTATCACTGGTGCATGGTCAGAGATGAGAAATGAGGATATACCAGCACCATGGATCTGCACCATAAGACCCTTGCACATGAAAACATAATCTATTCTAGAATACGCGGCATGCAAAGGGGATTAGAAGGTAAATTCCCGCATCTCCAGGTTGCATGCTCTCAACACATCTACCAGATCATTGTCCCGCACCAACTGTTCAAAGGCTTTGTGCATGCTAGATCTACGCATGGGACCTGAGGAATCCTGTCCAGCACTGGGTCACGTGGCAGGTTACAATCCCTGCCCACTATATTGCCCTTCCCCACTCACTGCTGAATCTCCTAGCTTAAGGAGCTCCAGAACTCTGCACCCTGCTGATTGGGACCATACACATTCACTGTGGCGAAGGGAGCATTATCCACGGAACCATCAGCCTCTTGCTTCCAACTGTGCCCGCACCAGCACACAGGACATCTCTTGTACACCAAAATCGCCACTCCCACTTTGCGACCCTCAGCCTCCGAGGCAAACACCTGCCCAATCCACTGCTTCTTGAGTGAATTGCACTCAGATGGGTTTGCTGTATAAGGGCCAATTGAGTGGCTAGCCTCCTCAGGTGAGACAAGACCTTTTGTTTTTTAATGGGGACAAGTAGCGCCTTCACATTCCACGTGATAACATTAACCATGGATCAGGAAAACTGTGCACATTTCAGTGAGAAATATTAAAACTCTGCTACTGCCCCATACCCTCTGACATTTAGCTGAGGAAACAAAGCAGCCCATCCTCCCAGCCCCCACCTCGAATGCCTGTCATGGGTTCTACCCATGCATAGCTACATGTCCGCTTGAGAAACACAAAACAAGGAAAGAGAAGAGCAAGTAAGAAAAAGGTGAAGAAGTAACAAATGTTGCCTCAACCAACCATAGAACAGCACCTATCCCAAAAAAATGCATCTGCCCACGAACACCCACCAAAGGGGGCCCTGAGGGTAAGATAAGCCAACCCACCAATTCATCCTTGCTCACCGCAGCATAGCCCCACGGGTTAGCAGGGTAAGACGAGGGAGCTACAACAGAGGAACCCCACACCACCAATCAAAAAGTTAATAAGCAACGCAAGGACACATAACCCCCCATTGAGAACAAGAAAAACAACTATTCAGCCATTTACCAACACCTCAGGAGGGCTTCCCTTAAAAACCTGCCTGCTTACATTTTAAAGGAGATCTGGATTTATCTCTTTCCTGGCTCCCCCTCTCGCCAGTTGTGGGGTATCCAACAAGCCTAATCTCGGTCAAGATGATGAGTCCTTCTGGAGAGAGGGGGGAATCCGGCCGAGAGGATTTCACCTGCGATAATCGAGGGCCTGGTCTAACTCAAGGTGACTCACAAAGTTGAGCGCCCCCCTCCTCTCCTGACGCGGTCTTGAGATAAGCATCCAAGTCACCAAGGATCTTGAAGAATTTGGTACGGCCTGCCTCATTGGAGATCCTCATTCTCGCTGTAACATATAGTCTGTATCTGAAAACCCTAAACCGCAACCCAAGACGAAATTCCAGAGACCGGTATCCAATCATTTTATCGCAAACAAAACAGAGTTGTGCATAACAGAGCGGACAATAACACCGGAAAACACAGAAAAGTATAAATAAATATATAAAGGGTAGTGGGGTAGTGGGGTAAGGGGTTAAAATGCATTAGGATGGGGTGACTTTAAAAGGGTGGAATCCACCTATTTGCCATCAATCTCCAATTTCCATCCACTGGCAGTTATAGGACATAGAAACTGCTCCCTTCCAAGATGGCCGCCAGGCATCACTTATCCCAATAGGGCACGGAAACTGAAGAAGGCCATCCTGCCTTGTCTCTAGGCTATGTGGCACACGTACTGCAGTGCCGTTGGACCTGGCCCTTTCTCCTTCTCTGCCTGATGTGCTTTACAGTCCCTGGGAGGCATGGCCAGCCGGCACGTGGCCAGTGTCATAGCCGCAGTGACCTTGAGCTTCCGGTTCTCCGGCAGCCCGAGAAGGCTCTCCGCTCCTGGGCACCGGCTCACTGCTTCTCACGGTCATCCTTTGCTGCACCTCTCCTGCTGCACCGGCAAGACCGTGGAAGCGATGCACCGTTCACCATGCTGCGGGTCCCTCAGCTTCCTCAATGTTTCTTGGGCCCGCTCCTAGGGTTGGCTTCACTCACGTGGGGTAAGTGCATCGCATATAATTACAATTTGTGGTGTGGGGTCTGGAGCTCTAGAAGCCCGCTGTCATTTCCTGGCCAGCTGTCCACACCCCCCGGAATGGCTTGAGTATTGTGTGTGAGTTGTAAAGAACATGAAAATGTCAAGAAGGGATTTGTGGGAGTTACAGCTGTTTTTAGTATGTCTTTTACGGGTGGTGTGAGAAGTATGAACATAAAAGGAGTGCCTTCTGGGAGCTGTGTATGGGTTCTAGACATGTCAGCTAAAGCTTGCAGGGGATTTGTATGAGTTGGAAACATGGTATGATATGTTAGGAGGGTGTACACTGCGCGCAGCTGCCATATTGTTTGGACCCCAGGCACATGTGGCGGGTATGTCTTTTAGGGCTTGGGTCTGAGATGTGAGAATGGGTAGAAAGTACTGCCTAGTGATTTGTGCAACGGATGGTAGGGATTGGAAAAGTTGAAGGCCTGTAAAAATAGATGTAATTTTGGCTGTCACATGACTGTCAAAAGGTTGGTTGGATGCAAGGATACAGCATTCAAAAGGGGAGAGTGGTGTTGAAAGAGCATCCCTCGGAATAGGTTATGTAGCTCGCGTTTGAGAATTTAAAGTAGCATTTAGGTGGTGGGGCATGATGGGTGCTGAAACAAGTTCTTCACATGGGGACAGTAAGGACCTGCACTGCAAGAGATTAGGCATCTCAATCCCACCCTATATGCCGACAAAAGCATACCGGCGTACCCCACTATTGATGCCATGACATGGTGGCTCAGCATCAGGACCATCTCCGGCTCAGCCAATGAGCAAATGTTTGTCTTAAAGCCTGTACCCCAAGCCAGCCCCGCATCGTGGGTGGACCAAGAAGTGTTTGATGGATTTCAGGAGAGATGATGTGATGGTTGATGTAAGATATTTTGCTACCAGTGATGCTCCTAGAAATGCAGCGACTGCATAATCGAGCCCCATATTGAGTTGTTCATTAATGTTTTGGCTGAAATACTTGCCGTTTTCACTGAAGGTTATTTCCGTTTACAAAGTAATAGTGTTCAAACCATTGCACTGCCTGGCCAATAATTTTAATTAAAGTGATTATGTTTTGCCTGTATCCCAAACCACTCTACTATACTCCTAGGCCAAGGATTCTTGTCCATGTCTACCATGGCCTGAGGAATGGACAGGCTAAGTCACACTAGTCTACTCCTAGGTGTAGGATTCTCAGTCTTGTCAACAAATGCTCGAAGAATGGATAGGCTAAATTACCCTACTCTACTCCCAGGTCTAGGATTCTTGGTCAAGTCAACCAATACCTGAGAAATGGACAGGATAAATTAGCGTATTCTACTCCTAGGTCTAGGATTCTTGGTCAAGTCAACCAATACCTGAGAAATGGACAGGTTAAATTAGCTTATTCTACTCCTAGGTCTAGGATTCTCGGTCATGTCAACCAATACCTGACAAATGGACAGGTTAAAATAGCGTACTCTACTCCTAGGTCTAGGATTCTCGGTCATGTCAACCAATACCTGAGAAATGGACAGGTTAAATTAGCGTATTCTACTCCTAGGTCTAGGATTCTCGGTCAAGTCAACCAATACCTGAGAAATGGACAGGTTAAATTAGCGTATTCTACTCCTAGGTCTAGGATTCTCAGTCATGTCAACCAATACCTGACAAATGGACAGGTTAAATTAGCGTACTCTACTCCTAGGTCTAGGATTCTCGGTCATGTCAACCAATACCTGAGAAATGGACAGGTTAAATTAGCGTACTCTACTCCTAGGTCTAGGATTCTCGGTCATGTCAACCAACACCTGACAAATGGACAGGTTAATAGCGTACTCTACTCCTAGGTCTAGGATTCTCGGTCATGTCAACCAATGCCTGAGAAATGGACAGGTTAAATTAGCGTACTCTACTCCTAGGTGTAGGATTCTCAGTCTTGTCAACAAATGATCGAGGAATGGATAGGCTAAATTACCCTACTCTACTCCTAGGTGTAGGATTCTTGGTCAAGTCAACCAATGGCTGAGGAAAGGACAGGCTAAGTCACCTTATTCTACTCTGGACTCTAGGATTCGAGGTCGTCTCAACCAGTGCCTGAGGAAAGGGCAGGTTAAATCATCCTACTATACTCCTCCTACGCTAGGATTTTCTGGCATGTCACCAAATGCCTGAGGAATGGACAGGTGAAATTGCCCCACTCCACTGCTAAGCCAAAAATTATCGGCCATGTCAACCAACGGGTGAGGAAAAGGAAGCTTACCTGTTGACCCAACCCGACACCAGACCCTGAAGAAAAATCTCGAGAGAAATGCAACAGGAGCTTAGAATTCCACAAGGGCATACGCTTGCAAAGGTCAAACAGGGTTCCTGCGTACAGTGTTGTGAGAGTGTACAGTCACAATTTTACACCAATGCCAGTACAACACTGAGAGGAGCCCAGACACACATCCCACCGCTCCCTTGGGGACGGAATTCCCAACTGCAGGCGAAGGGGCCCAGGTCGAGTTTTTCACACGGAAGTGGCTTCATTCATAAACGAACGCTATTGAAATTCAAATGAGGCCCCTGAATTGCGCATTCGCTCGTATGGCGTGCCCAGCTTCCAGCCATGCGGGGAAATGTGACCCAGTTTGCCGGGTCCGAGGACGGCATCCCGACTAAGCAGTCACTAAGGAATGTGTGGGCATAACGGTGGCCCGTTTGCACACACGACCAAATTAGCTTAAAAATCCATTAAACCGCTGCCAAAAAAAGACCACACGCTACATTCCACAACCTAATTAAAATGACGGTTATTAACCTATGTTTAACGCTCGTTCTCCATTGAAAACGGTCTGTTTCTCCCGGGAAGCGGGTGGGGCACAAGACGCCACCTTTTCAGACACGCTCTAGAACTGGACGGCCATTACTGTGCGGATGGGCGCATCATACATGCTTTTTATAGTAAAATAACACAACAATAGGGTTTACATTGGCACAACTGCACAATTTACAATGTAGCCAGTATTTGGGGCAGAGGTAGGCAAGGCAATGTGCACACACACATGTCCCCGATCGTAAGAAAAAAGCGCCCATGTCATTCAAAGCCATTCTCGAACCTAACTCATCTCTGTTGAGATCTGTATGAAAAAATCGATGCATCGAGTGACATCCTTAAAAAAGTTGCGTAAACGTGACATTTTACAATAACAGGCATTTGTTATTTCTGACGGATCAGCTTGTTGGCTGGCTCTCTCTTCAAATCTCCAGAGAAACAGGCTGTTTGTCTTGAGTGGTCCTTTTACATTGTGTACCATATAGCATGCGCAGTATCACACTGTGCCTGTGCTGGCGCGTGAGTGAGGATCTGGGGGCCTATAGCACAAAATAACGCCCCTTCCTTCCAGCAAAATGCCCTAAGATTCTCATCACCCAGGTCTTGGGCCAATCGGCGACCACTGAACAGTCGTGGGGGCTCTGGGGTGTCCCCCCCCCCCGCCACACGTCAATACCATCTGTGCTAAAAGTCGCTATACTTTCAATGGGACATTCTAAAAAAACTGCCCAGCGGCAGCCCATTCCCATCGCCCCACTCCCGCCTCCACCTTGAGAACATCAAAAGTCAGCTCTGCTATTGGCTCCCCTCCACAGGACTATCTGCACCGGGTTTCTATGACTAATACAGAAGGCAACTGAACACGTTCTTGTTCTGCTAACTTTCATAATGGTCTGTATATTTCTTTTTCTCCTGGTATAGCGCTTTGATGCCTTGGCCGATAGCGCTATATAAATAAGCGCATAGTTAGTCTGATGCGACCACAGAGGGAAATGATACCTGAATTCACGTGTTACTGTTCAGTGTAACACCATGTCCATGTGCTAGTACACGGATTCTGTCCTGTGAGAAACCTGGTGGTATCAGGTTGTGATGCAGAAGCGAGGCGGGGGTGGGGCGGTCATGAGTGACAGCACAGTAGCCATGTCTTCTTTATAAAGAGCTGAGGTAGGTCCCCAGGATTCTGCATATGCCATTCAAAATGGCCTCCATGTTGGGAAATCTTGGGATCCAGGAAATTGTGCTGTGTATACGTCGAAAGAACCCGGCCCTCCTGTGGGCACGATTAATGATCTCACTACGCAGCATGGTGAGAAACACAGAGGGCGGCACACTAAGAACGCATGCATGGTCACCATAATGGCTTTTCAACAATAGAGACATGCTGTCAAACATATGGGGTTACACCATTCTGCTACCTGGTCACTATAGAAAGCTTGCAAACTGCTGATCTGTCACCTATGTTACAGCCACGCCCACATCTAACATGCTTCTGATTTCCTGTCTTTGGGTGGTGGTTAGTACAGGCCCTGCTCACTGGTGGGGCTTTTTGGCATCTTCTCATTGGCTGATTCCCTCTCTGCATCACTAGCCTTCAACAGAGTTTGGATGTGCTTTGTTTACCTTCAGTTCAGGTCATTAGCCTTTATTCGACATAAAAGTCACATAGGCACATTTTATCAAACATATACAAAATAAAAACTATACAAATAAAAAGATGACCACTTATAAATACTCTAAAATCCATAATTGCAAGATACCATAAGGCAGATGCAAAGTCAGCTCAAGTCCAAAGTTCAAAGTTACAGTTTCCCCACTCCATTTGTAATGGTTTATTGAGAGGCCACCCGCAACACAGGGAGTTCCTTCCCTCCCCTATCAAGGTGTGACCCAACAAACTGGTTACTGTCAGTTTTTTATTCAGCCCTATCTCCAGTCATCTGATACCCCTTGGATCGATCTCCCTCCATGGCACAAGACAATAAACTTCTCTCAACATAAATAACTCACACGTGGGTTGAAATGAACACAAATCACAATTCTTTACTTTCTGCACATTTCACTTCAAGAAATAATTTAACAGATCAATAAGCAAAAACAATTATGTATGCAATGCTGTGCAATTTCGATTTTCCTTCGCGCTTAAAAGTGCTAGCAGTTCGGTTTACCAATTGGTACAATGCATATGGCAATTATGATTTCACCCACGCCTTTTTCTTTAAAATAACACAGATTGATTTAGCAATTGGGTTTTCAGAACCCCCCCAAACTTTGGTCTGCGTTGGCGAAGTCAAATAGAAAAATTGGGATGATTAAAGAATTTTGAATTTCAGAGCAACACCCCCTCCCCCTTCATTTAAAGGCCTGCATCAGGGAAGCTGGATAGCAAACATTTGGATGATTTGGGAATGTTTGATTTCCGAACCCTCTCCACTTGGCCTGTGTATTACAGTCTATAGTTTGTGCACACCATGAATGAGCTTTGTTCATTTCAATTTTAACAAAAATCACCCTGTGGTGTTCTGTTAAGGGGATATTTTTTAGTGATGTAGGCTATGGATCTACACAGTGCTGCCCCTCCCTGCCCACTATAAAGGGAAATAAGTTAAGGCCAACGGATCCCCCACTTTTTGGTTGCAAAGGGTCCAATTCTTCTTACATAGAAAACCTCTGTTTAATGTTCAGGGTAGCTATCTGCATGCCAGGACCCTCTGGAAGGACAGGGCAGGGGCCTGGTCACTCCACTCTCAAGGATGGTCCCCAGCTCTTCACCATAGAGTACAGTCAGCTTTTTTAGGCCTCCCTAGCAATAGATAGCTTCAACCAGATGCAATCTCCTCTGGTGATTCCTGGCAGCTGTCAGATGGCAATGTTCAGCTGCTCACTTCTGGACGATACATTTAGGAGCTCTCCCCCTTGTCTTATAGTGCATCCACTTTATATAGCAGTGATGATACCATCAGGTTTACAATCTTGGAGCGTACCCTGCAAGAGTTCTCGCAAACAGGATTGGACAGTTACCCTTCTCTCTCCTCCCAAATCCAGCCTCTCTTTAAGAATTGTCTTAGAAGTCTAGAGCAGACATATGGCAGCTTCCATTTGCAATCCCCATCTGTTCTCATGTCAAATGTTTGGCAAAAACTATTTATGTGGAAAAGCTTAATAATTTTACTAGTAACTGCCATAATATATACATTTTCTGATTAGGCTAATCAGGGGGAATTTGATAAAACAACAGCCGGCACTGCACCATGTTGCATGGGCGTTTGACAATTTTCGTTAGGAACATGAACATTATTCTCCAAATGCCTAATTTTATCCCCCAATAGTCCGTCAACTCCAAAATCCGGGACATGTTCAGAGCAGCCAGAACCCCAGGTTAGCTCACCATTACCATTCCCTAAATTGCAGGTGGAGGAAAAAGATATCACCAAAATTGAGTGGAAATTACCTTAAAATGGACACAAGAATCAAGAAAGTGCAATTTATGGTTGCTGAGAAAAAGGTGTAAGCTATAACATTCCTTTTAAATTAATAGTAAATCTTCATGTTGGGCAAATGATAGCTCTGCTTCCTCCAGGCTATTTGTCTCTTTGTTGTTTGAAGTTGGTTGTTTGCAGATCGTAAATACCTGGGATGCACCAGCTAGATCCATTTGCTCTGCATAGTGTTGCCTTCAGAGACAGCAAGCCTGGGGAATGCTTGGTTTTCAACACTTTTCAGGCAAGCCACATTTTATTGCAGTTGTAAACAACTGGGATGCAAGCCAGGCTTTCACTGGGGGAGTGCTTTGTGACATTTGTCCCACAGCAAGCAAAAGGGTCTGCCTCGGGCCTACAGGAACTTTTTCATGGAAACAAAGTGCGATTTACTTTTCAAATGTTTGCCGGTATTTTGGATGTGAAGCATAATATATATTACTTTTTGTCAGCACGCACCATGTCTTTTATCTGACATCGTTATGTTAGCAGGGGTATATTGTTCTCATGTCTTGCTTTAAACTGCACACACAGATGCAAAGCAGTTATGGCATCAGTGTTTAAAAATCCAGTTTTTCATGTGAAAGGGGCCTTTGCATTTCTTAAGCCACTGTGAATTAAAAAAAAACATATCCCCTGATGAAGCCGGTGGGCACTACCACACTGCACTCGGGCTCTTTCACACCATCTAATTTCCCATTGTTCCATTATCAAAATCAAGTGCTCTACTCATAAAGTGTTCATGGATTATTGCATTATCACAACAACACTTGACAGAAATCATGACGTCTTTTAAAAAGAAGATTGAAACTGCTTCGATGCATCAGTTCTAAATGTATGTTGTGCACAGTGTTTCAAAGTTTATCATTTGACAATTCATCAGAAATATCATTTTGAAATGTTCCCCCAAATAACATTTGATACACTCAAGAGATTCTGAGCAAATAAAGTGTTCTTTGTTAGTCAGCTAAACATGGAACTTACATAAGAAAGCATTGGCAAACCCAACAGTTTTGTCATTTCTGTAGGCATGGGATAGGCATTTGCCATAACAGTACTACCTTGCCCTAAAATGGCTACAGCTGACAAATTGTGAGATTATCGGGACATATAATAGCAGTGCCTGGTAAATGCCTATCCCATGCCTACACAAAAGCCAAACATGATTGTTTTGTCAATGCACGATTTTAACAATACTTCAGTACAAGGAACATATATAAATCAAGTGGCTGAAGTCACACCTGGTTAAGACACTTTTATTACTCAATTAGCACATATACAACTGCAATTAAGCCATTAACTCTCAACAGACTGCTTAGAGATAACACTTGAAGTCCCTTTGAGCACAAATGTTTATGTTACTCTTTGATAGAGTTGGCTTAAAGAGATCTCAGGAGGCTGTTTTTGGGCGGGGATGGGAAGGTAGTGGGTGGGAGTGACCATAGGAAGTAGAATGGCCATGGGCAGTCTTTGAGTGGGTAAATAACCAAACAACACCCACAAGCTGTGTGCCCTTCATCACATGCCATCTCCCTTCCAGCTATACTCCAGTGCAATTTTTCTGGCTTATACCCAATAGCCAAAGCTAAAAACAGTACAGTAAACCCATCTCCCCACTCTTTTCTTTCATTCAAATCAATTTGATAATACATGATGATGCCACTTTCTACTTCCCTCCTTCAGACACGTAACCACAGCACGCCACTTGAAGTCCTTGAACAATAGGACACTTGGTATTTTTGTACCTTATGTGATAGTGAAATAATGTAAACACGTGTTTACAAAGATCCCCATGATTAATATGTTTCCATTTTTCTTTCAACTATCAAAGTCAGGCTACTTACATAGGTCATGTGTACAGTTTTTGAAAAGCTATTTAATCACACAGTCTGCATCATTTCTTTTTCTTATAAAGGGACAATCCAGATATGATTAATTGACTTCTGCCCTGCAGAATTAGAAGGATGAGCAGAGGCTAAAATGCCCACTCAGCTCTCACACTTCTACAAACCAGGAGCATACAGAATCATAAAGGTAAAACAGACACTATCAAGAGATATACATCCTTCACCTTTTGTGGTAGCGTGTGCCGAGGGAAGGCTATACTCTTAAGAGGGGTGTGGATGTGGTTCAGTATCAACCAAAACAGTGAAGTATTAAAGTCTAAAATAAAGGAATGTACAATCAAGGTTCTTTATAAATACATACAATTTAATTGAACACACCATGTACAATAATAACTAACTAGAAAAACAATACACAAACCCCACCCCTAAGTAAAGCACACAGAATGAGCACAGATAGTAGACACAGTACTCTGGGTAATGAATAAGGGGTGAAAGGGAAGCAAAAGCAACAATGTTCCAGAAAAGGCAGCAACGGTGGACCCTTGTGGTTTAAATATTTTGAACAATTCATGTAACACACTCCATGCAGGTCAACGGCAAAAAATACTAGAATCCCAGGTTTCTTGGCTCTCAGGGTGCTGTCCATGGGCTCAGGGACAAGATGAGTCCTTTTCTCAGGCTCCCAAACACGGGGCAGGCTGTCACACAACTGCAGTGCTCCTCTAACACAGTGAGGTCCTCTGGTGGCTGTGGCTGGCAGAGAGACAGTGTTGCTCCAGCAGCAGGTCACTTTTTACGTTGCTGTGAGTCCCACTCCAGGGACTCAGGGACAAGTTGGGCCCTTGTTCCCGGGCTCCCAAACACAGGATACAATGGAACACAACTTCAGAGGTCCTCCAACATGGTGAGGTTCTGGGGACTGCTGTGACTGGCAGAGGGGCAGGTCCTGTTCAAGCAGCTGATCAACCCAAAGGTCCCTGGGGATGTTTAGGTGACAGAGCTTGCATTCCAGCGTGCCTTGCAACACCTGCCTCCACCCCACAAATGGAGGACTTTAGAGTGGACTGCTCTCTCAGCAGGGTGCAGCAACATCTTCAGGATGTTCAAGATGATTCCAGATGAGTCAAAGAAGTGGTGGGAGAACCTTTCCTTTATAGGCAAATTACCCTGGTGATTGGACTAAAACTAGAATGAGTAGACTTTGCCCTTCTGATGTCACACCCAAAGTGCTTCCTCCAGAGGAAGTTGAGGGGACAAGAAAGAGAAATAGAGAGGTAGAATGAATTAAGATGGCAGGACTGTACGCACCCCTCTCTGCCTTGCCCTAACCCTGCCCCTCGCAATCGGATCAAAGGCCTTTAGAAATTCAGCCCTCTGGTTTGAGAACTGGCTCTTTGGGAATGGGTTTCTGTTCCCAAGCCAATATCCTGTGTATTGGCTGCTCCGAGTAAAAGGATATTACCTGCCCTTACAAAGGAACAAAGAGAAGCAACCCCCCAAGTGTGGTCCTTTCAGTGGACAGGGATGGGCCTTGTCTGGGAGGAATACACATACTCCTTCCACATCTGAACTGGGTCCACAGGGCTGACACATGTGCAAAATCAATTTAATGTGGCTGGGATAACTGTGAAAGATGCTGGCCACCATACCCTAACTCAGGCATGACTTATATTCACAGTTGTATGTGCCACCCCGGCACATCTTCTGACTTATGTAGTTTCAAGAACCAACATGCATATTTTAAATGCAGCACCTGCGCTGCAGAGACTTGGGTGTCACTAGGGTGCCTGTGTGTACACTATACTTTTAGCATGGAGTTTATAAAAGGGGAATCAGATTAGCAGAGCTCCCTTTCAGAGATGGAATTACCCAAATCACATTATTATTTAATAAACATGAAAAAAACAGGGCTTTAACGCCCTTGCCAGATGGCAATTCATCACAACCGGCTCAGTTGTACAAAATCTACCAAAGGGACCTGCTGATTTCTGGAAGCTGCAAAAAACTAAATATGCATTAAACTAATAAAGGCAAACAGATGATAAGCAAACTTGTCAAGATGGCCTGCTATTTTTATTAAGAAAAACACAGTAGGTCCGTTATCTAAATACCAAGTTTGCAATTTTACTGCATGATTCCCGTCTCCAGCTCCCGCAACCTTACACCAGAGATACACTGTGTGGACTAGGCCGTCTATTAAAATATATTTATTCATTTGAAATGAGGTGGCCTGTTTGGCAAGGCCCTGCTCACCTCTATTATATAATGAGAGTGCAGGGTTGGAAAACAAAGAACAACCTTTCTACAGCATCGTCCACAGCATGACACGCCAGAGCAGAGGGTAGGAGGAGAACAACAAAACACACACACCCCTTTACTCGCAGTTAGGGGACATAGGCCTTCAGGAGGCCAAAGGGAAGAGGCTGATAACCTACACATGATGCAGTGACCAGGGAAGCAGGGATACTGGCATCACCAGTGCTGGTGTATATGGTCAAATGATGGTGGTAGCATGCAATTCCCAGCGATGGCAACATGTGATCAACAATCAATTCACAAATATAAGGTGTTGGTGCCTTTTCACTGTCTGAGTTGTGATTGTGATTAGAATCAAAAAGCAACAAAAATGGCCAGGAAAGGCATTCACTCCAATTATATACATGCCATAAAACCCTACTGCTGTCGTTTATAGCAGAATTCAGTCCCAGAAGCAATGCACAGGCTGAGGCGGAGGAAGAGGCGTTTTCCAACTTCAAAGATTCCAAATAAAAGTTGATCAAAATATAAATCTCAAGGAAGCGTCACTAAAATGCTATAGTATCAGCAAAAGCCAAACACCGCTCAAACCTCTTGACCAATTCGAGACATATTTTGCTTATCGGTTTGAACTTCAATGATATGGTAGAGGCAAGACTCTAATAGGGCACAGCACGTCTGTGATCATTGAGTATTTCTGAGATGTGCCCATGTGACACTGGCTTTTCTATAAGGTAGGATATTCATGTGAGTTGTTGCTTAGGGATATTGCGGCTGAAACCGTTTGACACCGCGCAGTGAAAGTGTGCATACTGGCAGCTCAGGGCTGTGGCTTGACTTTCGGCAGAAATCGATTCAGAAAGGACTGCCAGGGACATCATGTGTTGTGTAGATCATGGAGAGCATTAGTTTCTTTTGCAGGTTAAAAAAAATACGAAAGAAGGAGTAATGCCGATCGCTTCCTCATCTGTGAGCAAGGCGGGTGGTGGCTCACAACACGGGGGCTAAGACATCACAAAGCAAGGGGATTATTTTAAACTTGAACGCAAACATGACACATGAGTGCTTACCTCTCCACAACGTCTTGCCCATTCCAGCAGGTGGAGCTGTCCTGTGCTACCAGGTCTCCATCACACAGCCTCTCGGCTATGGAGGCATAAAATGTTCTCGATCGTTTAATTAGGTTGATAAATTCCCTAAAACACAGCAATATATGAAATTAAAAATAAATAGCATGATCATTTTTCTCCTAAACAATCATTGACATTTTTTTTGAACTTTGGGCATTGATTGATGCAATGCACGCAATGGTTTATATGAATTTTCAAAGGATTACAATGACTTGTGTATCATTGCCTGGGTGTTTTGACTGGGAATCCAGAATCACATGCACTGATTTCAAATTAAATGCAGACATGGTTTGCCTCATACATTCCTCTACGTGCTGGGGCAGGGCCGTGGGCTATTTGGGCAAGGTCATTCGCGTGAACAGTCATTGGGTCATTTTCTGGAGCCTGGCAGGTGGTTTGTCATCACTCCCCCTGTCACTTTCAGGTGCTTGTCTTTGATTGGCCCTAAGCAGTGACAGAATACATCTCTGTTTATTGCTTATGATCCTGCCCAAATAAACCACTATGTTTCCCTTGCTTCTTTCTCAAATCTATGGCCTTTCACCATCCTTGTGCTCAAGTTATTCCCATTCGGTTGGTTTTCGCCATTGCTTTTTGTAATTTTGTTCAACTCTTTGGTGAAATCAATATAATATCAATACAATGAGATAAAATGAATTGGAAATGAAGATAACACCAGAGTACTTAATTACTTGTGTGATTGAAATAGCAGTGATTTAAACACAATAAATCTTATTGGGCCTCATTACACGGTAGGCGGTAAGGGTTTACCGGTACCGGTATTTTACCGGTACTGGTAAATCCTTACCGCCTTGCTACGAGGTCCCTTTGCGGGTTGGGGAATTTAACGCCTGCTTTTTGTAGGCATTTAAAATCCAACCCGCAAAGGGACCAGGGAGCTAATTACGGTACCGCAATTTGCGGTACCGTAATTAGCGCCTTCCCCATTCCCATTATGCCCTATGGGGCAAAAATGGGAATGGGGAAGGGCAATGGAGGAAGGAGGAATTACCCTTTCCTCCAAGGCGGTACCGGTAAATTACCGGCATGAACCATGGCGCTAATAGCGCCATGGTTTACCACCTACCGTGTAATGAGGCCCATTTTCTTGAATATTTCAAGAAACACAAAAACAAAATTAATTTGAAATATTGTCATGGGAAAAGAAACATATAAAAGTGAGTCTATAAACGGAATAACCAAGGACAAAACACTCATAATTCTTTAAAAAATAAAAAAGAGCCACACAGTAAATGGAACATGCCATGTCAGCAAAGCTAGCCTACCCGCAACTTTTCCAGGATAAGGTTAAGGAAACAAAACAATTTAAATTATGAATGCGATAAGAGTAAGAACAACAAGAAAACAACAGTTGAGGAAGAAGAAACATCTGGTGAAGTCATAAACAGACTGCCCAGTCATCAATAGACTCAAATGAAGGCCTAGTTTTCAATCAGGTATTAAAAACTCCAAAAATGACTTTGCTGCCATCACAAAGACAGCCATATTACTAATACTGTTTGTGATGGTTTTTAGTACAGCAATTCCCAAAGGGTAAAATCCCAGGAGTCGAGGAATTAGCATCACATTTTGTACATCCTCAGGGTTTGGCAAATATGAATGTCCTCAGTAGTGCCAATGAGATTAGGGCTGGAAATAGGATCACAGCCGCCGCGTTCGCAATTGAGAACTCTACAAACATTGTAATGGGCTGCTCCATGATGCTTTTTATGGAACATGCTTTCTTTGCCAAATTAGAAAAAAGCCAAAGGTACAGTGACATTTCAGTGGGCTTCTGCTTACGAAGTGACAATTTCAAACCCAGCAATTAAAATTGTCAGATGTAAAATAGTGAACCCTGCCACCTTTGTAGCTGAGCCAGTGGCAGAGGGTGAGCATGTGCATGACTGCACCAATTATGTACAGTTTTATGATGATATACTGCGCGTAAAGGAAAATGCGTTGTCGGGAAGGGAAATTCTCTTTATTGATGGTTCTACAAAAATGTATCAAACGAGTGGAAAAGAGCATTCTGGTGCAGCTGTAGTGAGGCACAGAGCAAATGGCAAGTTTGAGGTTGTAGCAAGTGCAACACGACCGTCTCACTTTTCGGCGCAAGCAGCAGAATTGGTAACGCTTATTGTCATGCTCGAAAATCAAGAAGGGCAGAAACTGACGGTGTACAGTGACTCTGCTGATGTGACATCAACTGTACACGCAGGTCTAGCTTGTTGGAAAAGGAGGGGCTACCTCTGTGCGGACGGCACTCCAGTGCAGCACGCATCCCTATTGGACAGGCTTATTAAGGCACTACAATGCCTAGTAGCATCAGCAATAGTTAAATGTGCAGCGTATACTAAGCAAAATGACTTTATTTCTTGTGGGAATGAAGCCGCAGATGCAAAATCCGATAGGATTGCATATTCACCAGATATTTCAAGTTTTAATACTCCAGATGTCAAGGAGAAAGTAGTCATAATTATGGCAGTGAAAGAATGATTTAATCATTTACAGAGAACACAATTAATACAGATTCAAGGAAGTGCACCACAGGAAGAGCAGGAATTGTGGAAGCAAAGGGGGTGTTCTTTATGCTCCACTGAGGGATTATGGCCACAGAACAGCACTGGAAAGCCGGTGACGCCAGTAGCCTTATTAAGGGTAGCTCTTGAACAGCTGCACTTCGCTGCTCATAATAACTAGGGAAATTCTTGCTGCAACAATTGCAGAAGAATTGTTTGTTCCAAATTTGTTAGAAAAAGTTGCATTTTATGTAGTAAACTGCATCAAATGTCAAAGGTTTACCATTGGGTATACACTGTGAACGATTAAAGGAGGAATTCCTTGACTGAATGGTCCTTTTCACAATTTACATAGCGACTATGTTGATAAGTATATAATGGATACAGGTATCTGACAGTGGTGGTGTGTCCATTCTCTAGGTGGATTGAAGCAGGTCCATGTACACACCCTGATGGACTTGCGCAGCAACGTTTTTAGTTTGTGAAGTCTTTCCAAGATGGGGAGTGTGTTAAGTGCTGAGATCTGATAATGAGCCACATTTTGTCAATGAAGTATTGGAACAGCTAGAACTATTGTTGAGTATTAAGCACAAGTTTCCTTCTGCTTATCATCCGCAGGGGAACAGAATACATGAGAGGCTCAACGGTCTCCTTAAAGAAAGGATTGAGACTGAAAAGGGGATGGCTGTAT
This sequence comes from Ambystoma mexicanum, assembly GCF_040938575.1. Lineage (NCBI taxonomy): Eukaryota > Metazoa > Chordata > Amphibia > Caudata > Ambystomatidae > Ambystoma > Ambystoma mexicanum. The sequence continues at coordinate 295,101,020 of NC_090932.1, forward strand.
TGCCTCCCCTTAGCTTTGTATGCCCTAAGGAATCAGCCTGGTTTGGACCATCACCTCACACCCCACAAACTGGTGTCAGGAAGTCTAATAAGAATGCCTTTAACTCCTCCATCGAGGAGTAGAAGTGATGCCCAGAGTACGGCAAGTATTTTAGGAAAATAGTTACATGATTATTTGACATGTATGACCGCTAGTATCGCTCTCATTTCAGATAAACTCAAGCAGCAGGGGGGTTGTCTCAACACACAGATGAAAACCATTCAGCAACCAGTTCTTCAGAAATTTTATCAGTACCAAGACTTTGCTGGCGATACCGTGCTGATTAAAAACTTCACTAGGAAGTGGCACAAGCCAAGGTTTGATGGCCCCTTCCTTGTAGAGAATATTACTCCCTCAGCAGTAAAGGTTCAAGGCAGACGAGCTTGGATCGACCTAAATGACATTAAGTTATACACCGGCGAGGCTGCAGCACTCCTAGCCATCGATCCAGAAGCAAGACAAGAAAAAGATTTTCAGCGTGTGCAGACTCAATCGATGACAAAGAAGAAGGACAATATGGCTACAACTGATTGATAAATACAGATTTGCATTTGGCCTGTGGCTCCCCTTGGACACTCCTTATAGATATTATAGCAGGCGTGCACATCTTTTGCTTGAGCAACAGGGATCTTTGTAAATGAACTTCAGAGAAATGCTGATATATTACGATTATGTCTGATACTGCACTGATCACCTGCCTACCCTCTGATTTCGGGCTCAGGTCCGTACTCGCCCAGTTGCACACCCTCACTACCTCCCGGCAACCCTTGCACTTGGGTCTGTATCTGTAACCCTACAGTCCCCTTACATGAACTTTTGGACACCTGCTGTCTGCACTTATCCTTGCACCTGCCACCGCTGGCTGCACTTCTCATTATTGTTTTAATCCCATGTGCAGCACTGCCCCCTCCCCTTTCCCCTGGCACTTTTCCCCTCCCTCCTCCCCTGCACTTGCACAATCTCAATGTCACTTGGCCTACTAAGATCATTGTCTCTGTCCTCCCTCTGTTCCCTGTCCTTGCCTCGTCACGCCTTGAAACACTTCTGTATAGGCGCTTTACAAATGCCGTGCCATATCATATGCCTAAACACAACATTTGGTTAAGAATTGGAAACGTGAACAGCACCCTGATTAGTTTCTTAACTGAATATTTGTTTGGCTGACTTTATAGTCTTCCCGGAAAGTGATGTGCATCGCCTTGTGCTGACTATTTTTGTGTTTATTCTTTGAGCTTATCTAGCCCTTGTTAGAAGAGACGTGGACATCCATACTTTTTTACAGGATCCTAAGAAGGGCCCTGTAATCAGAAGGCTGCTCATAGCAATTGTTGAGGAACTACTGCAAATACCTAATCTATTATAGTTACCCGAGTGAAGTGTTTTTCCTTCCTTAAATTTCAGTAAAGATGAGAAATGTTGAAGTTAACACGATTTCAGAGATTGAGCAAGCTCAATAAATTCCAGAGTGGCATACGTGGTGGGAATTATTATGTTGGTTTGCAATATACACATGTACAGTTATGCTTTGTGTCTTTTTGTTTCTCATGATTCACCATATTTATACTTTGGATCCAAAAAAGGCAGAAATCCATTTGATTCTCCCCACTCCAGGAACTCTTGTAGATTTGCCTATTACCAATGAGCCAAGGCCCCTTGAGTTGTCTCCCCAACATAGAGCTGTTTTACAGTTATTTCCATGGGCTGCAAATATTTTACTAAAGAAACACAGGAGAAGTGCAGAGGAAGACACTAATGGGATAAACACATATCTAGATAGTGCTGCACATTTGGGTCACACCATGTGGTACCAGCACATGAAAAAGTTGGGTGAGAGGATGTCTAAGGAGAGTTGCTATGTCTGTGCTCTCTTACCTTATGACTTGAATGCTGCCCGAACTTTAATTTCCAGAGAGACTCTAGAATATGATTCCAGATGTCGTGTCCACCTTGCTGCATGTTTGAGTCGAGGACAATTCCAAGGAACATGGCCCACTCTGCGATGGAGGTCGAAATGGTTGTTTCCATTCCAAGATGATTATACCAGGACTACACAGATGGAAAAAAGAGCCTGCATGGAAGAGCAAGATGCCCACATACCCTAGGGCATGACAATATGAAGTGGTCATAAAGGAAATCAAGAGAATGGACTGTCCTGATAGAGTAGAAACAGCAAAGGCACCTGGATGCTGGTAAAGAACTCAGATGCTAGTCTATGGACGAGTAAAGACAAAGATGGGATGGGAAGAAGGATTGATGTCCTGTGCAGCTCATCTATTGAAGTCAGACTACGTGCGAGAAGTACAAAAGGTAAATGATGAATGTTTAAAGTCATGGGCTGAACAAGCCAAACTGCTGACATGGGTAGAAGATGAATTAGGCCCAATGATTGTGATTCCTCTAACAAATGCAACACTGTGCTTTGAAGAGAGGGAAGGAAGCATTTGAGAACCAGCATAGGTTGTAAAACTACAGTTGATGTCTCCACAATGGGAGCAGGAACAGCTGTTCTGATGGATGGATATTGGACTTGTGGGACCAGAGCCTACATGAAGCTGCCCAAATATCGGGAAAGGGAACGTGTTCCTTAATACTCATTCATGTTTCAGCATTAGTGATTCCTCAAAGTGACCTGAACATTGGATAGTTTCCAAAAGCGGATGGCCATTTGAGGAGGAAAATATCTTCCAAATTCCTCAATCGAACAAAGAGGGAGAATGATTTTTCTGTAAAATCAATAGAAGTCTTTGATGCTATTCCTTATGAGCATAGGCTAGTCAGCAAAATTGCTTCAATCTTCACGACTATCTTTATGCCAGGGAACCAGACCATGGCCAATGTGAAGTGGTTGAAAATCACTCTATGGGAGTTCCTGTAAACAATCAACACCACCATAAAGGGATTCAATGCTATCAGAGAAGAACTGAGGGCCATAAGATTAATGACCCTCCAGAACAGATATGTCCTGGATATGATCACAGCAATGGAAAGAGGAGTTTGACCCAAAATCGGGCCATCATGTTGCATGTTTATATCTTCTTATGATGACGAGAATGAGACCTTGACAGAGGCCATAAGGTTGCTGACGAATTTACATAACAAAATGGAAGACGAGACAGAATATATTGCAGATGACAGCTGGTTTGCGTCTTCTCATGGGTTCCACAATGGATGGCAAATATCTCCAAGTTCCTAGGAGCAGTATTGGTGATGATAATGTTTGGATTCTGTGTGATTAGGATAATAATTACATGGTGCAAGAAGACAGCAAAGAAATCAGTAGGAATGAAGATCATGATCAATGTCAAGTCAAAGTTTGGACCCAAGGAATTGACAGATGAAGAGATCAGAAAATATATAGAGGCCTGCATTGTAGCACCTTAGGGAACACAGTTCCTGCATCCAAGAAAGTACAAGAAGTATGTGGGAAGATAGGTCTACTGTAATCCGAATGGACAGTGCAGCTATATGTTGATGAATGTGTAAAGTCAGCAGGATCCCTGAAGGGAGTAGTGAACATCTGGGCTCCGAAGAAGCACTTCTTCAAGAGAAAGTACCAGGATGTGGAGACTGGTGAAAGAGTGGTCGATGAATCAACCAGAGGGGGGAGTGTAGATGAGCAGCTGAATGCCTCTGCAGGAAGTCCTGCCCCCCTTCTTCCTATATGTTGGAAACGGAAAATTGCGACATGCACAACACCAGTTACACTGCCTATTGCACAGAGAGACTTTGTGAAAAGGTATCCATTGAGAAGACCCTATATGATGTATACCCAAAGAGATGACAATCTCTTGGAGGAGATCCCAGAAGGAATATAGACATGAAAGAAAGAGGCGTTGGTGACGTCACATGGAGCAAGCGTGATGCACTGAAAAGAATGGTTGAAGAAGAAAATGCATAGACCTTATAGAATGTGATGACGAAGTAAAGAATCAAGTAAACTTTCAAATGCGGAATGAAGACTGCATATGTGAAGGGCACTCCAGAAAATGCAAGCCATTTTATAACTGTACAGATGCTATAACACAAGTAGACTAAGTAATCTGAAAGGATGACTATATGTAATGAATAGAGTGCAGGCGGTGCCGCCATTATATAGAATGTGGGCATCGGTGTCACATATCTAGTAAGCCTAGACCCGTGAGGAAAGAAGGATCGGAAAGCTCTGTCGCAGTAAGAAAACAGCTAAAGATCGTGGAAAGGCCTGCAATAGCTGTTTGGCTGGTGTCAAAGGATAGAGCGGCCAAGAACCGGTTATCTATCCTTGAAGAACAGTGAACGTAAGAAGCTGAATCAGCCCTTGTTAAGGTGCAAGAAAGAAGACCATGGATGTCATTACAACATTGGAGGTAGCCTTGCGCTATTTGCGGCATGGCTACCCCCATTTCGGGTACTGGGTCCGGGTTCCCTGAATGGGGAAATACCGGGCCATTCTGACCTTGGAGGGCCCGGTATTTCCCCATTCAGAGAACCCAGACCGTGTACATCCCCATTCCCATTCGAGCCCCCATAGGGCTCAATGGGAATTGGGAGCATGCTAGCTAACAACGGGCCCGTTAATGACGGGCCCTATGTTAGCATGCTTGGACCGCTCAGGGGACCCGCTAGGGATGCCTGGTTTAACCAGGCGTCCTTAGCGGGTCCCACGAGCGGACCTCGTAATGAGGTGGTAGGGGGTTAACGGGCCGGCAGCTCTACCGGCCCTGTTAACCCCTTACTCCCAGGGTTGTAATGACCCCCCACGAGCGCAGGTCTATTAATTCAAGACAATTAAAGGCTGCAAAACAGGCCAAAATACAGTCTCCTCTCACGTGAGTCTAGGATGGGAATAGGATTTGGGCGTACAGACCTGAACTGCGATAATAGTGTGCCCATACTCCCTTTTATTCTCAGGAGCAATGCTACTTTGCAAGGACAAGTTCAAAGACAATCTGAATGGCAGATGGCATGAGCGATGAGAGATCTTGGGCTAATTGGGTGGGGAGACACAGTCAAGTCCACCCACTGGCACCTGGGCTACCAGCTTACGTGCTGCTAGTGTATCGAATGTTCCAGAAGGGTACAAGTGTGTCAACCAATAGTAGAGGGCCATATAACGAAGGACCTTATAGTTTCATAGCCAATGGTGACCGTGTATCTAGTAACTGTTGACAATGACTTGCACTAGGGGTGGGCATAAGTTGTCCACCTGACTGTAGAGACCCAATCACAACCATATCCCTTAAAGAAAGTATACTTAGATGTATCCCTTAAGCCAATCACATACCCCGTAGGTTTTCGTAGTTTTCCACGTAGTATGACGTCACTTACGACAAGGTTTTGCTATAAAAGAACTGTTTTTTATGAAATTTGTTGAGATGATGCTGAGCGATGTCTGTTGATGTCCGTTGTAACTCCCTGTTTAAGACAATTGAAAATAAAACAGTTGGAAGAGACCTTTTGGCAACTTCCTGAGTCTGTGTTATTATTTGGTGTAAGAGTTATTCTGCATCCCATCCTGAAGATGATGTGTTACTGATTTAAAGGGCCCCCTAAGGGTCACTATCACACCCAAACAGTCTCAGTATCACCAACCTTTAGGTGCAGGCAGGGATGCTAGCATTTATAAATACATTCTGATGGCTCTGATAATAATGTGTTACTTACATAGCGCTTTCACCAAAGCGCTATACAGAGAGCATATTACATACAATGTCACCCAACGAAAGTTGGTACTCATTTATGGGCCTCAGAAGGATGAAAGGCTGAGTTGGCCTTGTTAGGGTTCGAACATGTGACCTGCAGATCACACACACATCACAGCAGCGAACGCTGAACCTGCTGAGCTATCTTGATTCGGGGACGGGGCACGACTCAGTAAAGCCAATTAGGATCAATGTTGTCGAAACAGCAGGCCTCCAGGGCTGACTCCTTTCCCTCACTCCAAACGGTTTGGGGCACAGATTTTCTTGGCAATACATACTTGATAACATTATTAATTTAAATCTGTAGGTGCTTATCCAGTTCTGCTTTTTCTTTGCATTGTGGGACTTGTAGTCTGAATTTTAAAATGGGAACAACAGGGCAGGAAAAGCACCTATAGAGTGGAATGAATCGTGTTGGTAAGTATGGAGGTATCATTCACCCTTTAGGTGCAGGTTGGCCTTCTTGCTCCATAGTAGAACTCCAGTCCCTTTTGCAAAACAAGAAAATCATTGTGTGAACAAGAAAGTGCACCACAAACTTCTCTCCTAGACCAAAGTGAGCCGGAACAGATACATTTCTCGAATTGAGAGAATGGTTCTGATAAGACACAATGGGCCTGATTCATCAAACTTTTAGCGCGGTGCAAAGTCACTTTCCAATGCCAATAAACACCCTGATTCACAGAGCAATGTGAAGTGTGTTTTTGCAGAGCAAAGTCACTTTGCACCTCTCGGTGAATCAGGGTGTTTGTTGGCAGTGCACTGTCACTTTGCACAAGTGCAAAGTCACTTTGCACCACGCTAAAAAATCCGTGAATCAAGCCCTATATGTTTATATTCCTGTATCTATTGTTTAGCATTAACACATATTTGCTTTTGCGATTCGTGAGCACCACAACCTTTCCATCCTAACTTAATTATCCTTTTGATCTCATTGCCTGCTCGCACTCCTTTTGCATTCATTCCACCACCTGACACCCATCCCTTTAAGTGCTGTCATTTCTTCTGAATTGCTGCAAAGACTCACGCTATAAAAGACGCAGCTGCCATGCATACGCTCGCAGACTCTATCACAGCTCGAAAGCGCCTGGCCAGCTCTGTTGCAACACCTCTGCTTTCCCTGCGAGCTCTCTCCGTTGGCACTCAAGTGCCTTCTCGCGCGTGGCACTCCTGCTACCTTGCTCACATGACTCACTCTTCACAATCAGCCTGATTGTTCTTCTCCTATTCTACATGCCATCAAAACTGCCAAGTGTCCTAAGAAATGCACGATTCTATCTAAATGGAAATCAGGGCCATCTGCTCTGCCGCCTATACCTTTTCACAGCTATTCACAGGGACCTGTTCCTCCTTTCTTCTTGGTTAATCCCGTACATTTAAAGCAAACAAGGCGGCCTGGTAGGGTATGTAGTGTTTTAACGTGCTCGATCACCCCACAAGGGCATTATGGCGCTAGAGCAAAGCAACTACACCAGAACGATCCAGACTTAGACAAGTTGCCTACAAGATAGGCCCCTTATTAAGCACAAAACATATCACCTCAACAAGGAGGCATCAAGGCGCGGAAAAAACAAGTGGCCAACAGACCCCACCACCAAAACCAAAGCGCAGAAAAAGGAACCCACCCCCGAACCCAGCATACTTTCACCTCACGGAGGAAATAAGAACGTTTTTAAATTATAGCGAAACTCTGCATCCTCCCCCATTCCCTGCAAATTGATGGGTAGAGAAGGGACTGGTGATAGCTGAGCCCGCAGCCTATCTCACATCTGAACAGAGGAAGAGAGAGCTCCCCATTTCATCCATCTGAAGGAAGGGACTCGTGATAGCTGAGCCCGCAGCCTATCTCACATCTGAGCAGAGAAAGAGCGACCTCCCCATTTCATCCATCTGAAGGAAGGGACTGGTGATAGCTGAGCCCACAGCCTATCTCACATCTGAACAGAGGAAGAGAGAGCTCCCCATTTCATCCGTCTGAAGGAAGGGACGGGTGATAGCTGAGCCCGCAGCCTATCTCACATCTGAGCAGAGAAAGAGCGACCTCCCCATTTCATCCATCTGAAGGAAGGGACTGGTGATAGCTGAGCCCGCAGCCTATCTCACATCTGAACAGAGCAAGAGAGAGCTCCCCATTTCATCCGTCTGAAGGAAGGGACGGGTGATAGCTGAGCCCGCAGCCTATCTCACATCTGAACAGAGGAAGAGAGAGCTCCCCATTTCATCCGTCTGAAGGAAGGGACGGGTGATAGCTGAGCCCGCAGCCTATCTCACATCTGAACAGAGGAAGAGAGAGCTCCCCATTTCATCCGTCTGAAGGAAGGGACGGGTGATAGCTGAGCCCGCAGCCTAACTCACATCTGAACAGAGGAAGAGAGAGCTCCCCATTTCATCCATCTGAAGGAAGGGACTGGTGATAGATGAGCCCGCAGCCTATCTCACATCTGAACAGAGGAAGAGAGAGCTCCCCATTTCATCCGTCTGAAGGAAGGGACGGGTGATAACTGAGCCCGCAGCCTAACTCACATCTGAACAGAGGAAGAGAGAGCTCCCCATTTCATCCATCTGAAGGAAGGGACTGGTGATAGCTGAGCCCGCAGCCTATCTCACATCTGAGCAGAGAAAGAGCGACCTCCTCATTTCATCCATCTGAAGGAAGGGACTGGTGATAGCTGAGCCCACAGCCTATCTCACATCTGAACAGAGGAAGAGAGAGCTCCCCATTTCATCCGTCTGAAGGAAGGGACGGGTGATAGCTGAGCCCGCAGCCTATCTCACATCTGAACAGAGGAAGAGAGAGCTCGCCATTTCATCCATCTGAAGGAAGGGACTGGTGATAGCTGAGCCTGCAGCCTATCTCACACATGGCACACAGTTAGAGTTCCAATATGCCAAATGAGCCCATCCCAACCTGACACATAGTAAGAGGTCCAAGATGCCAAACGACCCCATCCCAACCAATTAGCCTATCCCAACCTGGCACAAAGTGAAAGGTCCAAGATGCCAAATAAACCTATCGCAACCTGGCCCATAATCAAAGGTCAAAGATGCCAAATTAACCCATCCCAAACCTGGCACATGGTAAAAGGCACAATATGCCAAATGTAGCCATCCCAATCTGGTACATAGAGGCCAAAGATGCCAAATGTGCAGATCGCAAACTAGTACATAGTGAAAGGTCCAAGATACCAAATTAGCCCACCCGAACCTGGCACATAGTAAGAGGTCACAGATTCCAAATTAGCCCATCCCAACCTGGCCCATAGTAAGAGGTCCAAGATTCCAAATGAGCCCACCCGAACCTGGCACATAGTAAGAGGTCACAGATTCCAAATTAGCCCATCCCAAACCTGGCACATAGTAAGAGGTCAAAGACACAAATTGAGCCCATCCCTACCTGGTACATAGTGAAAGTTCCAGTATGCTAAATGAGCCCATCCCAACCGTTCACATAGTGAAAGGTACAAGATGCCAAAAAGCCCCATTCCAACCCGGCACATGGTAAAATCCCCAAGATGCCAAATCAGCCCATTCTATCCTGAAGCCCATCACACCCTGGCACATAGTGAAGGGCCAATGATGCCAAATGAGCCCATCCCAACCAGCCACATAGTAAAAGGTCCAAAATGCCAGATGAACCCATCACAACCTGGCACACAGTGAAAGGTCCAAGAAGCTAAATAAGCCCACCCCAAACCTGGCACATAGTAAAAGGCCCAAGATACCAAATGAGGCCATCCCAACCTGCTACACAGAGAACAAAGATGCCAAATGAGCCCATCCCAATCTAGTACATTGTGAAAATTCCAAGATGCCAAATAAGCCCTTCCCAACCTAGTACATTTCAGGGGTGAACTGGCCCATAGGGAACTCTGGAGATTTCCCAGTAGGCCTCTGCACCTTGGGCCTCTTGTGTGTGGTATTTCAAAATGTTCCAATAGGAAAAGGGTTGGACTTACTGAAAATGTGTCATATAAGGCCTCTTTGAAAATGGTTTGCAGTGCACTTTCAGGTCCCCAGTCCACTCCTGGTACACAGTGAAAGGTGTAAGATGCCAAATGAGCCCATCCCAACATAGTACATAGTGAAAAGTCCAAGATGTCAAATGAGCCCATCCCATCCTTGCACATAGTAAAAGGTCCAAAATGTCAAATGATCGTATCCCAACTTGGCACATAGTAAAAAGGTCAAAGATGCCTAATGAGCCCATTCCAATCTAGTACATAGTGAAAGGTCCAGCGCACGTCAAGCCACTTCTAAAAAAGGCATCCCTCGACCCACTTTAACCCAAGAATTTCAGACCGATCTCCAACACCAGATTTCTAGCGAAACTCATTGATCAGACTGCATACTCCCAGCTCAACAGCTTTGTTGAATCAAACAATCTCCTTGACCCTGCACAGTCAGGCTTCAGACCCCGACATGGAACTGAAACCACTCTGATCTCGATCTGGGATGATCGCAAGGTCACTGCAGATCCTGAGGGACGTCCAGCACTCATGCTCCTTGATCTCTCTGTAGCCTTTGACACCGTTAACCATTCTATTCTCCTTGACCGCCTCCACTCCCTAGGAATCCATGGCTTAGCACTCAAACTGATTGCTTCCTTCCTCAGCAACAGGAAACAAACTGTCCCTTCACCCTTTTGTCTCAACTGCTTGCTCCCTCAACACTGGAGTACCCCAAGGTGCATGCCTCTCTGCTCTCCTCTTCAACCTCTATCTGACCATTCTACTAGGAATCATCCACATGCGCAACCTCTCTTGTTACAACTACACCGACGATATCCAAATTATCCTAAGAATCCCCAAGACTAACACCAACCCTCGCCCTGACCTACAGTCTTGTCTCCATGATATTGACCGATGGATGACTTGTAACCACCTCCTTTTGAACCCTGATAAAACCAAAATAACAGAGTGTGGCAATACCACCCTCCTGCCACAACCGCTTCCCTAGCCCCCCTCCCTCGCCCCACTTCCCCCTCTTTCTGATATAGTCAAAAACCTCAGCTGCACTGTGGACTCAGGCCTAACCCTCTCCCGTCAGATCAATAATGTTTCAAAATGCTGTCACTATCACCTCAAACTTCTAAAACACATTTTTCCCTATCTCTCCTACCCCAACAGATTCAGCGCTGTTATGTCTATTTTCATGTCGAGACTGGACTATGCCAACTCCTTATACCTGGGAGCACTGGCATACCAATTTAACAAACTACAAAGAGCCCAAAATGCTGCTGCCAGACTCATCCTCGTCCTGGGACACAGAGACCACATCTCTCCCGTTCTTCGAACCCTCCACTGGCTCCCAGTCAGACGAAGGGCCACCTTCAAGACCCTATGCATTAATCACCGAGCAGTGCACAAGACCAGCCCAACATACCTACAAGAAACGATAAAACCCTACCTCCCATCATGCACCCTCAGATCAAGCAATGCCCTCTTTCTAGCGATTCCAAACACCAACTCTGCAAGGATCGGAGGATATGCTTTTTCAACCTTAGCCCCTACTCTGTGGAACTCTCTTCCTGCTCATATCTGACACACCCACAACTACATGGCCTTTTGCAAAGTTCTAAAAACCTGGATCTTTCCATAAAGTCCAATTTGACCATCTAAGGCTACTGAAACCTTGCTACCTGATGACAAATATTCAGAAATCCTGAGCAATAACGCCACTGAAGACGGCTAATAAATTATGAACAAGTTCACGCAGACCTTAACTCCGGAACTGTGAGCCCACTAGATCAAACCCTCCTCCCATACACTCACCTCTCCTATCGCTAAGTCATTCTCTTCTTTATACCAACACACAATTAGAATACAGCTACACCCCTCAATCAGTTCGGTATATCTGCTCACATACAAACATTACCCCATGAACACCTCAACACTCTGATGAAACGCAGCTATGCCCCTCCAATTTGGCCTAGCCTCTCACAAAAACGTCCTAAACAGGCCTAACACAGCCAAAACCCTGTCCTGGTGACCATTGCCCTGACTGCACACATTCTACTGATATCAAATATCACCACACCTAATGCTAATATGCAGCTACCAACACACACTCGCTTCAGCTGAACATATAATCGGTGCTCCCATGCACCCTATGCCACCTTACTCTCTCAACTGACCTGGACCATGGTCCCTGAGGGGGTTCAACCTACGCTTTGAGGTTATACCAATGATATACAGAGCGCTATATAAATGCCAAATAAAATAACATAATATAACATAACAGGATGCCAAATGAGTCCATCCCAACCTAGAACATAGTGAAAGGTCCAAGCTGACAAATTAGCCCTTCTCATCCTGGCACCTAGTAAAAGGTACAGAATGCCAAATGAGCCCATCCCAACCTGGCACGTACTGAAAGGTATAAGATGCCAAATGGCCCCATTCAAACCTGGGACGTAGTAAGAGGCCCAAAATGCCAAATTAGCCCATGCCAACCTGGTATATGGTAAGAGGTCCAAGATGTGAAATGAGCCCATCCCAACATAGTACATAGTGAAAGGTTCAAGAGGCCAAATGAGCCCATCCCAACCCGGCACATAGTAAACTGCACAAGATACCACATTTGTCCATCCTAACCTGATACATAGTGCAAGGTCCAAGAGGCCAAATTAGCCCATCCCATCGTGGCAGTTAGTAAAAGATCCAGGATGTCAAATGAGCCTATCCCACTGTGGCACATATTGAAAGGTCCAAGATGCCAAGTGAACCCATTCCAAACCTGGCCCATAGCAAGAGGTCCAAGATGCCAAATGAGCCCATCCCAGCCTGGCACACAGTGAAGGTACACAATGCCAAAAGAGCCCATCTCCACCTGGCACATATTAAAAGGACCAATATGCTAAATGACCCCATCGTGTCCTGCCACATATCAAAAGGTCCAAAATGTCAAACCAGCCCATCCCAACCTGGTACATAGTAAAAAGGTCCAAGATGCCAAATTATCCCTTCCCAACCTGGCACATAGTGAAAGGTTACAGATGCCAAATGAGCTCTTCCCAACCTGGCACAATGCTCATGTTTCTCGACTTCTCTGCTTACTCAGCTGTTTGTTACCTTGCCAAGGTACACCGTGATTATGTCATGCAATGTCAGACCACAGTGCCCCGGAATCACAGATCTACCACAGCAATGCACTTCCAGCGATTCCACATCATCTCAACACTGTACCAATGGCAGCTAAGGACCTTTCAAATTCCTTTTATTTTTACTTATCTCCACACTATAAGATATGATTTCACTGCAGAATTTAAAATGTCACATCATGTCACCTTCTTATCCTTTAGGCTTCAAGAAAATATTTGTAATCATGGTTTTAGGCTACTGAGGCACTTGATGGGGTTTCAGAAGAGAGCACAAGTCTCAGAGATTTGTGAATGGCCTGGGATCAGATCACAGTCCATTGGAAGTGAAAACACTGTCAAGAGTACCTCATCTGAGTAATGGGCCACCAGAAGACTCTAGCACAAGCGGAACAGACAGGCCGGGAAATCCTGCGCCCAAAAAAGGAAATAGTCAAAGTTTATTAACAATCCACATAACGCGGGTACAGCATCTAAGCACACACATCTCAAGAACTCTCTAACGTTTCAATAGAAGACAACAAGTTATAACTGAGAAACATGTCATCATTGACGTAATACCACAATCTTAGTTGCAAAAACATACGGGGTTGAGGGACTGGTTAAGGAAATTCTCTACACGTACATACTATAAACGTTAGCCTTTTCATTGGATAGACCTATTTGATGGCCCCACCTTGGACCACCCCTACATTGATAAAGGTAAGAAAGACATCATCTCAGCAAAATCTAATTGGCTAATCCAACATTCACAGGGTGGCATTACAGTGAGAGTTTTAATTGTTGCCATCTGTCTTCCCAAACTTGAGTACTTGGCAGGGCATCTGCACATGAGCATAAACAGTGGTAGGGAGAGCGACATCAAGGGGCTGCTTCTTCCAATTAAACAAGACAACATCCCTTGTTTCCTAGGCCATGGGCCAGGGCATCTAGTTTTGTACTTGGCCTTGCCCGGCATTGTGAGTTGAGAAGGTGCCTGTCTGTATCTGGAGCTAATGAATGGACAGTGTCTCCCAATTATAGGTCACGTTTGAGGAGACCACATTTTGAATTAAGCTTCTCGGCTTTCACCATGATTTTAACTAATAATAATATGAATGTCATTACTCTCTCTGGTCACTGGAGACTTGGTCGCTCCATTCCCCATGCAGTATTCAGCTTCAAATTAATGAGCACCTGGCTTTCAAAGGCTGTTTGTTCTTTACTTGATCTAAAAGAAATATGTTTTATGCTTGGGAATTATTATCTTCTGTTCTCTTCGGAGCCATGCAGACCTTCTTTATTTTCACAGTCACATTGGAAGGGGACGTGCAGCCACTATCTGGCCTGCAGAGATCTGTATTTCAGCTAATTCAGTAAAGTGCATCTCCCGGCAGTCTTAAGGCTTCTCATTCATTCTACTGCAGCCCCACCATTCATTTTATGCCTGATGGCCAATCATTACTGTTGCATTTCAATTGTGTTGAGTTTCAGCGTATATATTAACTGTGTGATGTTCTTCATGTCTATACGGGGCAAGCAATATTCTTCATGCTATCGTCCCATTTCACTGTTAATCCTCTCATAAAACACATGGAAACCATTGCTACTCTGCAGTTTTACAGATTTCTAGAGATGCAAGGTCTCTTACACTCGTTCCAAGCAGACTTTAGACCACTCATGGGAACGGAGTCTGTTATGATTTCAGTTATGGATGACCTGGTACTGATGCAAGATCACTGAGAGGTCGGAGTTTTGATTCTCCTTGACATATCTGCAGCATTTGATACAATTTACCATACTATCCTCCTCCAGCTGTTGAAACAGATTGGGATGTCTGGCGCGCTTCTAATTTGGTTTACCTCCTTCTTATGAGAGTGCCAGCAGACTGTTTTCCTGTTTCAGTTCTCTTCCACCCCCTCCTCTGTTTCTTGTGTGGTCCCGCAGGGGTCCTACCTGTCCCCTCTTCTCTTTAATCTTTACTTACACCCCCTTGCTACCTCGTCTCCTCCCACAGCGTCCTTTTCTATACCATGCTAAGGATACTTAGCTGGTTTTCTGCCTCGGGTCCCCATTGTTGGATCCTGCCTCAAATTTGAGGGGGTACCTTGCTGAGATTGGACACTGGATGGCGGAGAGCTGGCTTAAGTTAAATGGGGAAAAGTCTGAGATCCTTGGGGTTGGCAACACAAATCCTCTGTCTTTTTGGAACTCTGATTTCTGGCCAGATTCCATGGGCCTGTGCCCAGCCCCTAATGCCTGCGTGCAAAGCAGAAGGATAAATCTTCTTCCTTCTGGCTCATATGAGGCTTAGATCACCTTGGTTTGTAATGCCAGTTTCATTAGGCTGAAAATGCTGAGGAAAGTTCTTCAGTTTTAGCCATCTATCCATCGATCTACGGTTGTCACTGCCTCTCTTATGGGCTTTCTGGACTATTGTTAAAGAGTTTTTTGGGGCAGCCTGAATGTTTGGTCCAGAGACTCTTCAAAATTCAGCAGCTCATCTGGCACTGGGCACGGCCAAGCTTTCTCACTCTGCCCCGTTGCTGTCCAAGCTTCACTGGCTTCCGGTCAGAAGCTGGATCAAGTTTAAGATCCTGTTTATTGTACACCATTCTGTCCATTCTGTATGTTCTGTCTTCCTCTGGTTAAAGCTTACTGGCTATGTACCGAAAAGCATGCTTCGATCTGCTTACAAAAACTTTTTAGTGGTTCCACGTTTCCGCATGTCAAGGTTTGTAGGATGCTCCTTTTCCAAACTCGCACCAACGTTGTGGAATTCTCTCCCACAGAGCTTGTGCAATGTTCCTAATCACCTCTGTTTTCATAAAGTTCTAAAGACTTTTCTTTTTTAGGGTTTCTGTTTTTGTTGCCTTCGGTCCACTGCTAGCACCCAGATGCCTTCGGGTCCCGGTTTTGTTGCATTTTATAAATTTAAATACATACATATATGTCTAAATGTACATTTGACCTAGTGTTTGTGTTTCTTTATGGTGCGTGCATATCTGCTTCATCTCTATTGTACTCTTGTGTGTTGGTTTGGCAGTGAGGTCACTTGTTCTTGCCATCTTCGATTACATTAGGTTGATCTCTTCTTGTATTGTTCCAGGAGAAGATCGGTATGATTGCCCTAGTGCATAGCGTCTCTCACCTTTGCAGTATATAGGCAGGGGAGGGGCCTTTGCCATGAATGACTTATTAATCTATTTCTCGACACCTGACAAAAGGGTCATATGACTTACTAGAGGTTCATTTCAACATCCTGCAAAATTATGCCTTTAGGACCTACAAAAGCCAGAACTATGCCTGCAAGTCTACAAGTCACCTGGTGCACTGTGATTTGCTCCCACAGGATCACATCACTGCCTCCCTTATTCAGACACTTCTGGCGTCTAGCCCAGGGGTCTGTAGTCAAAGGCAAAAAACAGCACTGGGCAACTCCCTGGTTTTGCCTGTTAGGGCTAGAAAGAACCTAGGGCCAGCTCCCCTGGTACCCTGCTCAAGGCAAGACTTCACCAAGCTCACCTTTTACCTGACTTCTGCTTCCATGCACAGGGATTCTCGCACCCATTGACTATGTATTCAACGCAGAGCTTCTGATACCTCACTGGACCAAGGAACATTCCTGTTTCTGAGCCTCTAGCTATCCTTTACTTACCTAGAGCTCAATTCTAGCCCAACTCAGAACCTACCTGCATCTTTTAGCCAAGCATCCACCCCTTCCCTTTCTGATCAGTCTCCTACCTTCTCTCTTTGGGGTTCACCATTTCTTCATTGTCTTCAGTTTCCTATTTCTTCTACCCTTCATTATGATATATGATATGATGTGGCGATTTATAACGTGCATGTACACAAGTGTTACGAGGAGTGACAAAACAATGAGGGGGAAATAAGGGAGGACAACATAATGATCTTACGTGTCCTTGTGCCATTCAGAATGTGCAAGTGTGGTGGAAGAGGGAAGGGGAGAAGTGTCAGGGGGAGGGGAAGGGGGAAACGCATTTAACTCACAAGTGCACAAGTACAGCCAGCAGGTGGCTCATAAATGCAGAGAGAAGGGACTGTAACTTAAGCACTTAAGGGTTGAAGGTGCATACCCTTAAGTGCTGGGGAGCCCGCAGGCAGTGCAAGGGCAACTGGAACTGCAGGACCCTATGCCCGAGTTCAGAGGGTGATCTCTGCGCAGAACCGCCAGGTGAATCAGCAGGGGAGAGGAAGAGAGAAAGCAGAAGCGAAAAGGAAGATCTTGAGTTGCTTCCGGAACCAGAAGTGGTTCTGCTCAAGTTTTGAATGAGGCAGGGAGGCTGTTTCAGAGGGATGCCCCAGCCGAGGGGTTAGATCTGCCCCCAACTCTCTGCTTGGAGAAGCGGCTGACCCTCAGAGAGTTGGAGGTGGATGAGCGGAGAGCTCGAGAAGAAAGATGTTTTGGAAGAGAAAGTTGGGGGTAGAGCGGTCCCAGGGACCAGAAAGCCTTGTGGAGAATGCAGAGGGTCTTCAAGTTGATCCTTGCTGCCACGGGGGCCAGTGAAGAGATTTAGAGCTGAAGAGATATGACCCCTGGGTTTGCGGCCAAGGACACGTCCCCCAGTCCTGTCCTGGATAAGTTGTCAATGTCGAAGAGTAGAAGCAGGAAGATTTAGAAAGAGGCTGTTGAAATAGTGCAGCCTAGAAAGGACCAGAGCTCTGGCGACCGTGAGCTCCTGGGGGAAAGTGAGAAAAGGAAGAATACCTCTGAGGAGGTGTAGCTGATAGGTTGAATTCTAAGAGACAACAGAGATGTAAGAAGAGAAGGGGAGGGTGGAGTCAAATATGACACCAAGGTTCTTAACTTCACAGGAAAGGAGCAGGAAGAGGGCCCAGAGTGGGCGGCGAGAGAAAGAGAGGAAAGGAGGGAGAGTGTTTCCCAATGAGGAGGATCTCAGTCTTACTGGCATTAAGACAGAGATCATTGGCTACACACCATTCCTGAATTGTGGCCAGACAGACAGTCTGGTATGAGAGAAGAAGCAGAACTGGGTGAGGGGAGCCTCAAAGAGAGCTGAGTGTCATCCACATATCAATGAAAATTGGAGCAGAAAACAGCGATGCAGTGGGCAAGAGGTGCCAGGTAGTGGTTGAAGAGACAGGGTGAGAGGTTAGACTCCCTGGGGAACACCACAAGTAGAGAGAGAGAGAGAGAAGAGAGGAAAGACCCTAGTTGGACCTGCGAGGGTCGGTCGGTGAGAAAGGAGGTCAACCAGGCGAGTAATACCAAGGTTGTCCGGAGATGATTGAGCAGGATGGCATGGTTGACCATGTGAAAAGCAGAGGATAGATCAGGAGGGAGATTAGAGTCAAGATTGGAGCAAATCTTCACAGGTGTTCAGAAGAGAAGTTTCTGTGCTTCTGCCAGCTCTGAAACCAGACTGGTGGTCGTGGAGGCAACCAACAGATTCAGTATGTAGATTAAGCTGGGAGATGTACTGCACATCGACGATGCTCCATTTCACTTTCTACTCACTCTTCTCCTCCACATCTCCCATATCCTTGGGCCCCAACTCAGTCTAAATTATGTCTCACTGTCCAGACTCCCCATCAGCCTCCTTCACCCCTGCATCTGCACAACACTCCTGTTCATCTATCCCCCTTGGCTAATGCGCAACACATGTTCCACTCCCCCACCACCTATCACTCCTTCACTTGACTTGTAGAATGAATAATTCTTCTGTAACAAGTCGTCCTACACCACTGACCACTTTGACACTTATCACTCCCAACATTCACTTCTTGCTGTCACAAAAACTGGATCTGCCCCTCATAACTCGGCTGCACTAACAGCTCTCCACACTGACTCTGCTACCTTCTCTCACTCTCCTTGAGTTGTTGGGAAGGCTGGCGGCATGGGGTTCCCTATCAATAAGGCCCCCAACACTGCCCTTGTTGCCCATCTGACGTCAGCTCTTCTTCTTTTTTAAATATGTCAATATTCAAGTCCTCCCTCCTTCTCCTCACATTGCTCTGGCTCTCTATGAAATCCCTGGTCCTCTCAACTCCTTCTTCCCTGATCTGAACCTTCTCCTTGAGTCACTTCTGACCTACATCTCCATCTCTCATGCTAAGGGACTTTAATCTGTGCAAGCCCTCTGAAACCACCTGCCTTAAACATAACTCCCTCATATCTGACCACCCCCTCTACTCCCTCCATGAGCAGCCTACCGACTCTGGTGGGAACTCTCTTGTCCTTGCCTTTTTCTGCAATTAACTCTCCTCCCTTGAACCCTCCTTTGGTCCCTATGCCTCTGATAACCCCTTCCTTCACTTTACCACCTCAGTCCCTCCAACTTCTACTCATCCTCTCCTTTCTTCAATGACTAAGAGAACATCCAGGCAGGACTGTCTTACCGCTTACCATAATGATGTGGGGACCTCCCTCTTGTCTCTCTCCACTATTCATGCCTCTTCCGTTGACAGTGTTTTTTTCTGACTTTCACTTATGACTCTATTTGATAAACACTATCTGCTCACACATTTACACCGTCCTATCCATGTCATCAGCATTTGATCACCTCTGAAATTCAGACCCTCAAAACAAACATGCGCCGTGACCTATGACGTGACCTATGACACTGACACTTGTGCAAATTATGGACTCTTACCCTACTCCTAGCCTAGAAACATTCCCTTGTTTACCTCTTCTCTGCACTGAACTGTGCCAAATCATCAGACTGTCCAGTCACCTTTGGTTCTTGTCCTGCTCCCACAAAATCGGTCTACTATCTGTGTGTTTGGTTGTATTGAGAATTGGTCTTGGCCCCTCAAATAAGCAAATTTAGGAGGAGCTGTTTCATTAATCTGAAACCAATCAAAAGGTGTCTGGACTACTTTCCATTTACAGCAGGAACCCAATGTATGAATGATTTTACATCGGGTCCTTATGACTATTGTAACCCATATATCTTGTCTACCCAAGATTATGCTTTTCCAACTCCAGTTTATTCAGAGTGCCGCAGCTAGACTGTTAATTACTCTAAACAGGCATGATCATGTCTCCTCTGTTCTCTGAGACTTATACTAGCTGCCTGGGCTGAATTTAAAACTGTTTACATGGTACATAAAGTCTTTTACTACAAAGGACCTGACTTCATCCGAAACTAGTGTTTACAGCATATCCCAGACAGACAGCTATGATCATCATCTGCTAGTCTGTTGAAAGTCCCGAAGTTAAAATATAAATACTGGAAACACTTTTTGATGTATAGGCACCATACAAATTCTCAATAAATAAAATGCTGGGTTGGCCACTCTTTTAGTGTCTTGGAGTCTACGCTCTGGAATGGACTTCCACCATATCTACGGGCGTTTAAGAAATGCCTTGAATTCAACCAGCGTCGGAAGAAATTGCTATTTCTGGCGTAATATCCATACAAGCTTGTTGGTAGTCTGTCCTGGATGTTACATCACCTTGATGCCTCCTTTGAGGTGAGTGGTTGTGCTTTATACGTTTCTTACCTACTCATCTGCCTACATACTTCACCAGAGAGATAACCTCCCTTCTCAATCACACCCACAAAGCTTTGCTCACACCTCTCAAGCCAATATTCACCACCTCCTCCCTTTCTGCTAATGACTTTGCCCACTACTTTTCCATTAAAATGTCTCAAATCTGTGACACTCTCACAGCTCTCCTTTCTCACCTGTCACCAGCATTCCCCCTACTTTCGACTACTTCTCTGACTTCACTTGCCTTTGTCTTTCTGAGCACTTAAACCACTCTATCTCTGCTGGACTCTTCAATGTTTCATTAAAATCTACAATTGTCTTACCCCTATTGAAGAAAGCATCCGCTGACCCAAATATCCCACCAAACTATCGTCCAGTTTCCTTCCCCATTATTCAAAGGGGAATGACCCCCCTTGAGGGTATTACACCAAAATACAACAGACCATCACTGAGAAGACAGAAATATGGAATTTCAAGAGCCCAATTTGACTATATATATATATATATATATTATGGTTAAGTTGCCCTACCAAAAAAATCAGTGATGTCATCAGCGACATTTGTGATGTCATCTTTGATGTCCTGGGTGTTAGTCGTAGCAATGCACGTAGATGCTGCGAGTTATGGTTGCTTAGCTTACCATAATTGGGGAATGTGCAGTATTTTTTGGTTTCACTTTGAAGTATAACATCCGTTTAACAAAGTTTTTTTACTGAATGTACATATATGTGGCAGGGAACGAAAGCAAAGGGGCTAAACATGTGATGTCGTCAGTGATGTCATCAATGACATTTTTGATGCCATCTTTCATGTTCTGGGTGTTAGTGTTAGCAGTGCACAGTGGTGATGGCAGGTATGGGGGCTTAGTTTACCATAACTAGCGAATTTCAGGGGTTTTTCGGTTTTAATTTGAACCATAATGGGGAGGTAGAATTTTTTTTTTTTAGTGAAGTACAAAGGTTTTTGGTAGGGCAACTTAACCATATCGTCCCCTCAACAAAGTTTTTTTTGTAGTGAATTTTACAGGTTTTTGTAAGGGGAACTTAATCATAACATTGTGTCAATTAAGTTGTTGTGCTGAATATACACTGTCATCATGTGATTGTGGGAAATATGTAGTATAATGTACATACTTGATATACATTTAACATAGAACATACAGAACCCCCTCCCTATTGATATTAGAAAGGGACGGGCTGAGCGCCTGTTTGCAGACAGGAGCAGGAGGCGGACGGGATCAACATTACCCAAAGATGCAGGGGGTATCTGAAAATTTACTATTGTCTTACACAAAAAATGTGCAACGTAGAAGAAGGACATAAAGACATTATAAGTAGTAATAAGTAAATATGGAAACCTAAAGGTGTGAAATGAAAACGACACATTTAATAAGCATGTAGAATTAAATGAATGGTACCATAAAAAAAAAAAGGATGCCTCCATCGTAAGCACTTTACAGAAACTCTGCAGCCTGGACCGACAGTGGACGGACACAGTAGGACGAAGGGAAATTACATCAAAATAGTGAGTGAAGGTCATTTTTTTGTATGTGTGTGTAATTTTTTTAGTATGTGGTGCAGAAATAATAATTTCTTTCGGTTGTTTTGACACAGAAATGGCTAGTACTTTGGAGTGGCTGGAGGAGAATTCTCCGCATGGGGAAATGTCTGAAGACAGCGACAATAATGGTACACACTGCTCTGCATAGGCAGAATACTGATCAGTATTTTATAGGCACTTAACATATGTATATTGTTTTTGTACAGACCAGGAAAGAAAAGAAGAAAGGCCAACAAACGAGACAGAAGAAGACAGGATGAAAAGGATTGAAAAGAAAATGGATGTACTGAATGACAATTTTAAAAGTTTAAGGGAGTTTGTGGAGGACTGTGTGAGAGAAAAAGTATGTTACCATTTTCCCACGTGTACCTGCCCCGCTTCTCCATTCCTTAGTGAACCATCCCCAAACCTTCAAGAAGAAAATAGACGTTTTGACGAAATATCCAATCCTTCTTCCCCTCACAAAGCTTCTCCTCATAACCAGCCCATGTTGAATTCTAATTCCCCTATATTTGTGTCAGTATCTGCTTTCCCCGCTATTTCTTTGGATTGAAGTGTGTGTGTGTGTGTGTGTTTGGAATGTTTTTGTATGGTAGTTGTAGTTATAGAGTTTAGTTTTTTTTTTTTTAAAGACTTAAAATGTTTGCGAACAGCGCGCCTGTTCGACCTATCCGCGAGGAATGGAATGTGGGTGTTGTAAAGGCAGTACACCTACCCTTACTAATGTCAAGTAAGATGGAGTTGATGTTTGACCGCAACATCTGTTCAAGTTGTGCGTTCATAAACAGAAAGGGTCGTCCTAAGGACATTATACCTCGCCATGCCGCTTACAAACAAGATGAAACATGTTTGTAGAACACAGCAGGTGTCCGGGATGGTTGTAAATGAGCAAAATGGGAGTGTGTTAAGGACAGGATACCTGTCCGTATCGTCCGCAGCCAAAATGGTGGCGTCTGTAGAACAGGCGCGGTGGCCGGCAAGTTCATAGTCAAACAAAATGGAGTTGTCCTAAGGACACTGGACCTGTCCGTACAGTGAGCATATCATGTATGCACATGCGCAGTACAACCGTAAGTATAGCGAACATTGCGCATGTCCCTAACTGTCTGTTTCACTTGTGTCGCACTTTGAATTAGTTTGAGAACCCGAACACTGTCCGTAGGACACTTGCACGCATGTGCAAGTTTGGTACTCTGCATTTGCTGTCCAGCGGACTCCCATTTCTGTCGCAGATGTGTTCAGGACCTCATCATGTGACCGCACCCACGCTGAGCGTGCAGACTAATTTGTGTTTGTGTGCTCCCGCAGCAGTACAAAAGAACTTGTAGACACAAGGCAAAATATAATTTCACATATTCCAGACAATAGCTTACCTGAGGACCTGTTGTGTAAAATTTTCGTACCACTTTGCAGGGATGAAGATGGTCACGAGGCACACCCCTCCATCCCTATAAATGGCCACACCCCCGAGTGCATCTTTATTGTCCTTCTAACTATAGCAGATTGAGGTGTACTGCCTTTACTGCTGTAGTGACCAAAAGGAAAGTAATCGGTATGGCTTCCATGGCTGGTGTTGGTTTGTTAGCCTATGCACCACCCCCAAACCCGCCACCACAACCACCTCCCCAAGGGCCTGCAGAGAGATATACGGGTGAGGATGTAGAGAGCGAGGAAGAAGAGGAGGAAGAGAATGAAGTGGAGGAACTCCGCACTAGGAGCACTCGCCGGGAGTCATGGGTGTGGCGGTTGTTTTCCGTTTATGGGAACGTACCAAAAGCATGTGCGAACCTGGTGTGGTGTAAACAGTGCGAGGTGGTGCTGAGTCATGGGAGATTTGGTGCGTACAGCTTTTGTACAACAACCATGAAGCGACACCTCACTTCGTTCCACACTGCGGACATTCACAAAGTGGTGCCATGTGAAGAGTGTAGTCGATTCAGTTCCTCCACAGCATCCTCCGAGTCCGATCCTCCCACCACAAGAGACACTCCTGTGGGGGAACGCCTCCCTCCAGCTGCCTCACAAGCCATTCGCAATGCTGTTGACCCTTACCTTTCAAAGGTGACAATAGTGTGTATGTATTGTGACATAGTACTCTGCAGGGGGGAGAGTTTTCGAAGTGCTTTTGAGGCTACGATCACGGAGCACCAGAAGATCTGCTCCTTACCTAAGTGAAGCTCACCCTATAACTTTCTCTGTCCACTTGCCCTTTCTTATCCCCGTGACTGGTGTCTCTTCCTTACCCTCCTTTGGCCTACTCTCCTAGTGTGTCGTGTGCTGAGAAGCAATAAACGTGAAAACAACAAAAAATACAGAAAATATACATATATATATATAAAGAAGGAAAACAAACCGCACTCCAGGCCAGAAAAGTAGTCTCCACTTAATGAGGGTCAGAAAGAAAAAGATCTGACTTCGCTCGTAATGAATAACGTGCTGTTTATTGTTAAAAACAAAGCATAATAGGTCTGTGACAGAGAATCAACAGAGGCATGGGATCCATCCTGCTGGACAAGACGAGTTTCGAGCACCACTCGGCGCTTGTTCACATGTACATGTGTATATATGTGTATGGGGGCTGGGGGTTAAGTTAAGTTAATAACAAAGTTACAGGTATTTTGGGTTGGCTGCAGGGGGTAAAAAGGGATAAAGAAATAAAATTAGGTATTTTGGGCTTCGACAACTGGATAGCTAAGTACCTTGAGTATAATAATAGGCTTGTAAATCCACTTTAATCTGTCTTCCATAGTAAACATTCTGCTGAGGCTGCATTCTTGCATGTCTGCAACTTTATCTCTGCGGTTCACCAGTTTAAACTTTCTTTTATACTCATCCTTTTGCACCTTTCTGCCACTTTTGACACTGTCGACCACTTCTCCCTCCTCCACTCTCCAGGACCTAAGGTTTTACAAATCTGCTCTCTCCTGAATGGCTTCCTACCTACCAGGTCGATCATTTAAAATCTCTTGGAACTCGCAAAACTCTGACCCAGCCCTCTCCCTGTCAGCGTTACCCAAAGATCAGTCAACGGACCTGTGCTCCTCACCTTCTATACCTCTGCGATGGGAAGACCTATCTTGGCCTTTGGCTTTCACTACAACCTTTTTGCTGATGACACTCACTTTTTTTCGCCTTTCCCTCCTTCACCCCTGCCATCTCAGAATAGATTACTGACTGTCTCTCTATTTCCTCCCTAGATGGCTCTCCGCTGCCTCATGTTGAACTTCCAATGACACCAATGCCCTCTTCTATCTCCTTCCTGCCTGACCTTCTTTCTCCCTCTCTCAAGGCTCTCATTCCTGGTGCCCTTTTTGATAGTGACCTCCGACTGCAACAATTCATCACCACAACTGCCTCTGCTGCTTGTATGTTAAGCCGCACGGCTCAAACATCACTTACTTGCGAGAGAGGGAGCGCCTCCTGCCCTCTTCGCCATCTTCCATACCTGACCTACCACCGCCTCCAGGGACACTTAATGATGCAATTTTGTATATTTATATGGTTTTCTTCTGTAGTTTGAAGCACTTGCCCCCTAAGGTCAATGTTACCTTTGTAAGTCACCTATTTTCTTAAATACATTATTTTCTTTTTTGCATTTGTTTTGTCCGTGGTTTATGTCCCACTTTTTTACACCCTCATAAAGTGGCTCACCATTTGTTCTCATCTTTGTGCTATTGTAGAGGCACACTTTGCAGAGATCCCTCTGCCATCTTTAAATGTCCTATTCTAAGTAATTTCTCATCGAAATTGACAACCCTTGTGGATGTTTGTCTCCCCCCAACCCCCCAACTTTTGTGGCACACCATTTCGTCCCCCTCATTTGGCTGGGGGCTCTTTCCTTTAAAGGTCATGTCCCCCCCAACATTTTCAGCAAAATTACTCCACGGACAACCTTAAATACAAATACGAATGGAAAGATGGAGTGAGTTTGGCATCTACAAGTGTTACCAGGGTAGCAGACTCCCCTGACATATCTACAAGACGCCCCATCAAAAGTCACCAGTGTAGTTTAAGGTAGGGGAATGGCGAACTGCTAGATGTTCCTGATGAAATCAGTTTAATAATGCAAGTGACATAGAAGAACAGGTGCCTATGGCGTGGGCAGCGCCCAAAGCTATATAGGAGAAAGCAATGATGTAATTGTAGAAAGTGATCAAATCACTCTTATACGTACCTGTGCCATGTTACAGCAAGTATAGAAACACCAAGTTACTGTGTTTACAATAATTATAAGCATAGCAAACCAACAGTGAATTTTACTAACTCGACTATTATTGCCAGCTTTCGTTGTCTCTGTCGTGTGGCATAGATGGCTCTATTTGGGCCCAAGTGTTTTAAGTAGTCATTTTGGTCGACCTCGTTTTGGTACTTAACATTTTTTGTTTTAATGGGGGGCGACCCCACATTTCCTCCCCTCACTCTACCCTACTTTCAACCCATTCAGACACCATACATTTATTTCTCTTTTTAGGTCGAACCTCAAAAAAAGTCAAGCAAAATTGCAACTGTCTAACTCAATCAATGCCTTCCAACAGTGGCAGATGCATTTGTGGTTGCCCTTTTTGTCTAGTGCCCACTGTACCCTTAATAGACCGACAACCACAAATCTTTCCTTCGTCCTTGATTTTCCGGTCAATTGGCTGAATCACGCTTATTCTACATGTTATGCCAGAACTAGCAGTGATCCTCATTTCTGTTTCTTGAGGATTTCCTGATTCTTGATGATTTCCTGATTACGAATGATTTCCTGATTCTTGATGATTTCCTGATTACGAATGATTTCCTGATTCTAAGTGATTTCCTCTGGATTCCATATTGTACCCTCGAGAGCCTAGAGAGATTCTAGATTCTGATTGGCGGATGTGACCAATTTGTGGAGCGGGGGAGGGGCTACTGATCCAAATCCAGGTAAACAACTGCAATAGAGCTACAAGCAACAAGAATAGGAGGCAGTAACAATTCCTAGCCAAAAGCCTGAACACACAACACAATACAAAATAATGTCACGATTTGGGGCACGTTCCTTTGCATAAATGGAATGACAACAAATCAACTTTTTTCCCCAGAATGTTAAGGAAATCCAAGTGGAGAACAGCAGCTTCTAAGAAAATTGAGTGATGTAAATTGTTAAAAGGGCAATGCAAACTAAGGTATGTTATTAGTTCTAGATTAATAGCATGTTTGATTATGTAATATAGTAATATAGTGCAGAGAGTGACAGCTTCTAAATGCTACAGTTGGGCTCTACCAATGCTCCTTCATGCCACATGGAGCGGATGGCTGCAGTACACGCATGCAGGGTCAGCAACGAAATTCCCTTTTCAATTCTTACCGAGATGTTTTTTTCAAACTTCGAGGCTTGTCGTTCTTGGAAGCTTTCAGAGGCAGAGAGCTGGAAGGGGCCAGGAGGAGGCGAAAGGGGCCAATACAAACACAGAAAGAGAAGAGGGAGCAGCCAATCAGGTAAATAGGACAGGGACGAGAAACAGAGGGGAGAAAAAAGGAAACATTAATCGAAAGAAAGGTTCCAGGCACATGCGCAGGATGCCAGCAAAGGTACACGAGCACAGCGAGAGAGCAATGCAGGAAGTCATACAATGAAGATGCAATTAAAATAATGCTTAAATAAACGGCAGAATAAGGAGAACAAGGCAGCAGCCTTCAAGCGACAGGTTGAAATGTACATCGCATGTGATAATAGGCAAACCACTAGCAAGCCCCCAACAAAGCTGAGTCCTAAATACAGAAGGACCCCAAATGCTGATAAGCCCCAGTCAAAGCCAATCCCCAAACTCTGCAAGGTCCCAGGCTCTGACACGCCATACACACTGATATGTCACAAATGCAGGCATACCCCAAACAGGGCGAGGGCATTTGCGGCTGTTGGGTATCTTTCATGGATGCCAATCCTTGGCTGCCAACATCTCCATCTACTTTACTTGCATTTATTAGGAGCAAACCCCAATTGCAGGCCCTTAGGGCTTGATTCGTGGTATTGTTAGCACTGGTGCAAAGTCACTTTGCACTGTCAACAAACACCCTGATTCACAGAGCAGTGCAAAGTGTATGGGGCAAATTCACGGTGCAAAGAGTACATGTGCAGTGCAAAGTGACTTTGCACTGCAAAAATACACTTTGCACCGCTCAGTGAATCAGGGTGTTTGTTGGTATTTGCACCAGTGCAAAGTCACTTTGGACCACTCTAAAAATTCCATGAATCAGGCCCTTAGTATCACCGCGAGTGAAAAAAAGAGGGCAGAGGAAGGAAGAGGGACGGGGGGCTGAAACGTCAAAGCCTTGGGACGTTCAGGAAAAGTTAAGTCCCATGATATAAGAACAGATGAGAAGTGTGAAACAAATTAATACAACCAAATAAACGCAGGACTTAATATTGCATAGTTATAAGTACAGCAAGTTCAAATAAGGGCAGGCTTCATGGCTATCCCCAGTATTACCAAAACAGCCCAATGGCATTGGGGTCTTAAAAAAGTGTAATACCTCAGTGAAAATGTAAGCTTTTTAAGTTTGAGGGAAACCCCAATAAGTGAGCTCTGTAGGGGTAAGGGCATCTACAAAATGGGAAACCGTCTTTTGAACAGCAGGCAATGATGCCACAAGGCTTGTGTGCAAGAAGGGGGAGTGGCTTAGCAGTTCAGGCTGGACAGCTCCAATTGGTGGCAGGTCCCATACTGATTTGCATATGGCTGGTCCCATTCTGCAATGGCGCAGAAAGCCTAAAAAATGTTGGTGTGGAATGTTGCCAAAAGCAGTGGCAGTGGTTGTGAAGCATTCAACACCTTCCACCCATCCCATTTACTAGTTACAGTGTGTCCCTCTAAGTGAGAGTGTGTATGATAAGATGTGGGCCAGTTGCTCACTGGGGCATGGGAAAGAAACCAGCCTCTCCTCATTGATGAGGCTCAGCGGCTTCACACCATGTTGAGGGTTACTTTTGTTTTGGCGCAGAGGGGTCATGGCTTAGCAGTTCCAATGCTGGTTTGCACATGGCTGGTCTCCTTCTATAACGGTGCTGAGGGGCTAAACAGCAGTACTGTGCAAGGTGGCCCAGATCACGGCCACTGGCTAAAACCTTTCACCCATCACATGTTTTATTTATTGTGTGAAACAAGGTTCATGTCAGCAGAAACAGTGTTTTCAGGCATTTCAGATATCCCTCCAAATGAATTGGCCACAATTGTAGAGTGCACCTTAAGGACGTGAATCGCTGAACAATCATTAGGATGAACTGATTTAGGATGCATGAAGGTCATGAAACACTACTGTCTAAAAAAAACAAGTAATGTCCCAAGCAATTCAACATGTCTAATTTGAGATCCAAGCCATGTATTGTGATAGGCAGACTAATTTCTACGGAAGGGAACGTTATGGGCTATGAAATGAGGACGAACTTATGAAACTGAAGTTATTTTTCTGTCTTTGGTCAATGTTCATACTTTCTGACTTAAGGGTTCAGGCTATATTTTATTCAACACTTATTCTGTTAGTCTTTTCTTCCGGGGTTCCACAAGCCACCACCCAATACTGCTGCATCACTCATTGATTGCTCCATAGAAAGTCATTACCAAGAGAAATGCACCACAGTGTATGGCCCCCTTCCCCTGTGTAATGATCGCACAGCGCTTCGAGGGAGGCTTGCTTGGAGAAATGCTGCTTGGTTGGCCCCTAGTCTCTTTCATGGTTTTAGGATCTGGTGCTTGACCGAGGCCCTTTCAACGCTGAGCTTCACTTCAGGACCCTGGATTAGACCCCCTCCGGTGAACACCTAAGGACGGGTATTGCAGGATCAGCAAGAGGCGTAATCAGTGCAAACGTAGAAAAGTAGTAGAGTGCCCATAACCAGGCAGACATGTTCCTGCATTGGCCAATGTGGCATGGACAGAAACACGCCAGTCTGTGAAAGCTTTTCAGAACAGAAGCAAGCGCCTGTCTGTCTTTCTAAAGGTGGATGGAGAGCTCTAACGGTTGATGTAGAGTGCAAGAGGTTTCCATTGGTGCAGTCTTTGATGGGTCACGCATGGTCTTCACTGGTGACCATTTTAACCTGGGCATGTGCAGCATTCTCCTTTCAGAGGAACAAATGGTTGGTTCTATGCTGTTTTGCTGACAGCAATTCCTTCGAAATACTTTACATCGAAGGAATTCTGCTGACAAAACTAATCGTGGTTTCTTGTTTTTAATGGGGGAGGGGTCCTCCACAACCCCTCCCCCCTTTCACACAACACTCATCCTTCACCTACCCCACCCCTTTTACCCCTTTAACCACGCCATATATATTTTGGTGAGTTTTCAACGGAATTCTATCTATATACAAATATATACTTTAATCAAACACACCATCTGCAAGTAAAGTACTTTGATAGAATTCCTGTCGATGAAAGGACGACATACCGAACGGAGCAGTCCGGCTGGTAAGTGAATAATGACTGTCTCTTCCAGATTAAGAGTTGCCCAGTCCATAAAAGTATCATGAGGCACTGCTCCAGGAGACAAACCTGTCTGCAGAGGCTAGAAGCAGTGTTGGACGAGCGGCAAAGGGTACTGGTCATCCTGCTGCTTCATTTTGGACTGCTGTCACGCATTAAGCCTGTCCTGTTCTGAGATCCAGATATAGTGCTTGCTTGTAATCCTGAATTACCCTTGCGCCTCTGATAGACCCCTGGTGCGGATGACAGTTTATTAGTCTGATGCCAGCTCTATAAGCCCACTCCTCCGGACGGTGTGGGTTCTGGCAAGTAAGCTGCCCAATTTGGGCTGAAGCGCAATTGAAATGCATCCTAAGGTCTGTCATACATTATATTGTAGGGTAGATGGCATCTCCTGAGTGAGGAGTGGTGGCAAGGAATTCCCCTTGTTGTGCTGGAAGGAACAAGCATTATTTAAATTGTTCCAGGAATTCCATATATAACCTCAACTTAGCATGCCGTTCTTAACCACAGACAGGGATTTCGTAAGGTGCCAGATGAGGCTGCCAGGTCAGCGTGGACTCTTTCAGAGATCTTAATGCCATTGAGCGACTTGTTCACTCTGTACATCTGAGACAAGGTAATATCATGTAGTGACTGCATTAAAACATTGAAGAGTATCAGGGTCAGAGCTGAGGATTGTGGGAACCAAAGGGAACTGTCTGGTGCCTGGGTCTGGTGCTGTCTGGTGCCTTGTCTCGGGAGGATAGCTCGGCGGCAGCGTGCTCGCCTTGGAAGTAAGACGGCACGGAGCAACACAGGTTCGATCCCCGGGTCCGCGCTTAGAAACCTCTGGGTATTAGGCGCATTATAAATAACCTATCATATCATATCATATCATGGGTCACCATTGCTCCTGCCAGTCTGCAAAGACAAGTGGAATCCATGCCAGCGGATGTCCACTGAGCATCGCCCCACTCAGAAGAGCTTTCAGGTTGTAAGAGTATTGGCGAGCGAGCTGCCCACACACCTGGTCTAAGAGTCGACAAAAGGATGCTACTAAATGGTTTGTGCTACTAAAGGCAGGTCTATGGGGGCTGCTCTGCTTTAATGCCGGTAAATGTGTAATATGTGTTCCGCTTGCCAACCTCTTTGGCAACGATCAGTCATAAATCTCACCAGACGAAAACACCTCCAAACCTCACCAGTTATATGGAAAGACAATTTACAAATGTTGCATGTGGTCAAACAGGCGGCGGAGCAGTGCCTCAAACGAGGCAACACACATGTCATATCCAGGATCATCAACGAAGAAACTGAGCAAAGAAAAGTAAAAAGCAACAGAGTGAAGATGTGCTTAATATCCTTCAGGTGCGAACCGAGGAAACCACAACCAGTCTAGGTGGTCATATGTCACTAGGAAAGATCCTAGGACATCATGAACATCCCTGCACCCTTCACTCACGTACGGGGAGCCGCTATTGTAAGGCCGGTACTCCTGGAGTGCCGGGGAGACAAATCTCAAGGTCTTCCTTTACCCCTGGAGAAGGAGTTCCTTACAACACTAAGATCCAACTGGCACAACAAATCAGATGGGCAAAAGTAAAAGGTGGCCCCATGGCAACCTCTTAAATTGAGCTCTTCTTTCTGCCTTTATCTATGCCAAGAGATCCACCATTCAACTGTACGTCATCCACATTTAGTCCCCCACACAGCTGTCTTGGTGATTTACCAACTCCACCTGAGCTTCAGTGATTCCGTCACCGCTGTTCTTCTTATGGCTATTTAGCATGTGGTGCTAGGAGCTTCCATCGACTCAGCAGACTCAGTGAATACACCACAATTCCAAGCAATCTCTGCTGTGACAGAGATTTACTTCTGCCGGCGCCTGGCTTGTTCTACTCATCAAAAGCAAAGAGGTGATGGCTGGAAGGTTTAGAGTTAATCTTAACCTCTGGCCTTGCACTGGGCAACCCTCCAGACCATCGTCCTTCACCTGCCAAGCCATTACAGAAGAGGAAAGAGCATATGCAAATAAGGCCTGGTCCCACACCCACAAGGGCCTGTCCAGCCTGAACTGCTAGGTCAGATCCCTTCTGCACGAGACCTCAAGCATCCGCAAACAAGTTTCGGTCTTATTGGACCTCATCAGTGAGGAGATGCTTGGGTCTCTCCAAGGCATTTAATGCAAATTTTAATGTAAATGTAATGACATTTACATTTTTTTGTTGTGTTTCAATGCTGTTTGTTTGTTAGTTTGCTGAACTGAACTGTGCAATCCCCTCTCCGCCTGCACACAATTGAAGGCAATGGGCCTCATTACAGGTCCAGCAGTAACTCTGCCGGTGCTACCTGTGGGTTTGCTGCCAGACAGGTATTAATTTACTGGTGCCCGACTTCCCAGTGCCACCGGCTGATTACGAGTCCGGCGCCTGGTAAATTAGGCGCCAGCAAATTGTTAGTCCCCATTTCCATAGGGTCCTACAGGACTGTATGGGAGTGGGGACACGGGAGCACTGGCAGCGTTAGCAACAGTGCTGGTACTCCAGTGAAGAGTCTGTCTACCGTGGCCGCTGCTCCCGGCATGGTCAGACCTGTCAGGCACAGCAGCCATGGCAGACAGACATAGAGTTTGCCGATCCAGAAACAAGGGTGCCGGTGAGCTTACTGGCACCCTTGTTTCCAGACCAGCAAACTCCTAACGAGGCCCAATGACTTCTGTGCTTCTAGTCAAGCTGCTGCTCTGAAGTTTTGGGACAAGTTCTAGAACGGAGAAGATAGACTGCATTCCAAGCAACTGAGAGTTGGACTATAATGGAAACCATATGCTTATTAAGCAATAATCACACTTTACACTGGCTGTATCATGTGTTAAAGACCCAGGACATAAGTTAATAAGCTTGAATGAAGCAAACTTTAATGATGGCCCTCGGCCGTTGCCACCTGGTACAGCAAGTGGAATCAGTCAATGTTGCTATTAGCAATAGAAGTTGGCTGACCAGGATGCTGTTATCAATAGTTTTGCTCTCATAACCGGCCACAGTGAATTCGTGAGTTAATATTTAAAAGAAAAACTCATCGAAGATGACAGCCATTGAAATGGTAGACCGGGCTCCATGCAGAACTGTGACAAATTGGATTCTGCCTTGCAGGAGTTCAAGGATGAGTAGAGGCTAAAAGGATCACTCAGCCCTCACACATTTACAATTCAAGAGCCAACACAATCCTAAAGGTAAAACAGGCACATCTAAGAGGTATACTTCCTTCACCTTTTGTGGTAACGTGGGCCGAAGGAAGGCTGTGCTATTAAGAGGGGTGTAATCCGGTAGTGACCCAAACAACACAGTAACATAGTCCAGAATAAAGGGAATGTCCAATCAATGATCTATAAAAAATATATACTTTAATCAAACACACCATCTGCAAGAAAACAAAATAGACGACTCTGTACAAAACACACAGATGTGGAAGGAACAGAGAAGTTGCAAGAGATAAAAGAATGTAGGACTCTTGAGTATGAATCCAGGGGTGACAGGCAAATTATTAACCACAAAAATGATCTGTCT
This sequence comes from Ambystoma mexicanum, assembly GCF_040938575.1. Classification (NCBI taxonomy): domain Eukaryota; kingdom Metazoa; phylum Chordata; class Amphibia; order Caudata; family Ambystomatidae; genus Ambystoma; species Ambystoma mexicanum. The sequence continues at coordinate 295,134,843 of NC_090932.1, forward strand.
CTGGATAAAAAAGTTGTGAAGTTGCCCGAACCAGTCTCTAGAGCCCAAAATGGATCAAGAGGGAGGTTATTGGTCGATAGTACCATGTTTTGGGTCTTTGGTGGGTCTATGGCATCAAACCCGGCATCAAGCAGAGATGCGAGTGGATCAAGCTCTGTTCAGGTTTGTTGGATTGTGTGTGCCCAATCGGCAATTGGGCATCAAACAGGATCGAATGTGGTAGCTCTGTGCTGTTCGCAGGTGGCTTTCGCCAAAGCAAGTTGGGGCACCCACCAGGAGATGTGATGTTCAAGGTCGAGTCGGGTCAATTTGTGTTGTAACCACCGGGAAGGGTCGATGAGTGACGCTCCAGTAGTTCAAGTTGGCGTGTGGAGGGTGGTGAGTGTCGAAACAATGAACCTGTTGCTCTAGTGTGTGATTTGGTGAAGTGGCATGTTCGAGGGTGAGCCAGGTTGAGTCGTGGGATATCCTATGGTTCAAGATGGCAAGTGACTCTCCAGCAGTTTGAGTCGGGTCCCACGTTGAGCAGTTGATTGGAGCTAAGCAGGTCATGGGCTCAGCAAGGCAGTGTCCAGCGGGCTCGAGATGCAGGCACCTGTTCGGAGTGCCAAAAGGCAGTACCGGCGGGATCCCTCAGCAACAGATGTGGATCAACATCAGTTCAACTGGCTTGTCCTTGAGCTGCGGTGAGACCCACTTGAAGGGCTCGACAACAGGATGAGACTGTTCAGGGAATGCTGTTCCCCGCCCCAAAAGATTCTGGTGCAGAGTGGCAGGTCCTTGTCCATAGCAAGAGTCACCCCAATGTGCCCTAGGAGTAGGTTAGGGGCAGAGCTTTCCTCTGCTTTGGACTGCTCTTTCTTCACCCTAGTGGTTGAGGACATTGGAAAGTGCAACTCTCCCAAAAGAGGTCCAGCGAATACTTCTCAGTGTTGTTCCAGAGTGAGACTCCTTCTTTTAAAGGTAAAAGACCCTGGGTGATTGGAATAAAGATATCCTGCTTTGAGGGTCCAATCTCTGCTCTTGAAATGAGTAGACTTTACCCTTCTGGCATCACACCCAAATTACTTCACACCAGTGAAAGTGGAGGGGAGAGGAAGGAGGGAGAGCGACAGATAGAAAAAAGATGGTGGAATCCTTTCCAAACTGTACAGCGATCACCCATCCTACACTAACTCCACCCCTTCCCTTCTCAATAGGATAAAATGCCTCTTTGTTATGCAGCACCCTGGTGGGAGACTACCCCTTTTGAATGGGTGTGCTCCTTTGGTGTATGGGCTCAGGACAGTCTCCTGTTGAGTGGCTGTCTCTGGAGAACAGTGTTACCCACCCCCACAAAGAGAATGCCACTTAGCAGGACCAGCCTGTCTGGTCAGAATACACTTTACATTCCACAGCTAAGCTGGCTCACGGGAGCTGAGACATGTGTGATATCAAATTGGATGTGGCTGCAATGATTATGAGCACTGAAATGAACCATGCATTAACTCAAGCACAGCTTATATTTAGAATTTACCCTGACAACAGCATGTGCTGCTTGTAATCATGATATCTTGAAACAATACATGTCTTAAATGCCAACCTTGTGCTGCAGTGACTTTGGCTGTCAATCCAGCTGTCAAGAGCTGAAGTGACCTGGACCTGCTGTGGGCCACTGTAGGACAGGCCCTGCAATCATGCTACTGATGCAGCAGTGCACACCTGCTTTTGTCAAGGAGCTTATGAAAAGGAAAACAGTTCCGCCAGTTACCCTTTCAGAGGTGGAATTGCCCGCATAATTGTATTCATTAATACACATCAAAAAAGCCAGAGCTTTACATCCCTGCCAGATGGCACTTCCTCCCATGAACCCTGCTTCTATTTCCATGGCTGGCACAGCCGGGCCAAGGTGGAAAAATGGTGAGGCAGCAACTGCAAGGAATGTGGGTCCAGGGCATTGGCAGGACTGGGGGAGCAGTGGGCGGATGCAGGAGAAGAGTGCTAGGTAGGCAGCTGAGTCAGGCAGGGGGCGGGTTTGGGCAGCACAAAGCTTGCTTAGAAACCCGGCTCGAATTGTTAGATTCATCCCTCATTTTGAGCAACTTGATTGGCTGCTGCAACCACCCAGAGTGCTAATACCTATTACTCCCAGTTTAAGAATGCAAACATGAGTATTAAAAAACGCTCAAGAAGTCAGGGTTTCTTTCTTTGGAGAGACAATGAAGCTAAGAGGGCATTGAAGACCCGTTGAAAGTATCTAAAATGTGTCGCTTCAGAAGTTGTAGGATACTTGTCCAGCCAAAGTGAATGTTTAAAGTGTGAAGTAAAACACTGCTAGGAAGGGTGTTCAATATTCGCTTTTACACTAATACAAAATAATTTACTGATAAAATATTTGCAGATATTCACAGGTTAGGTTGAAATAGTTTCCCCTCTGCTCCACTCAAAGTCACCTACTGCAGCGTGGCGTGACCAGAGAAGCAGTGCTAAAATTAAGGGAAATGCTGTAATGGTTCAGACTGGTCACAGACAACCTTTTATTGCCTCAATGAAAATTTAAGGTCTAGGACATGTATTTTGATAGAGTTGGAGGATTTTCTTATTATGAATTTACAACCACATTGTTCTAATCATGATATTTGGAATAATGTTTCTGGGTTTTTTGGTTATTGGTAAAGGGTCCTGAATTGTTTATTTGTTTCATTGCCGATTGCAACGACCCTATACAATTGCCCACAATCTGCCAATTAGAATGAGTTAACATCAAGGGATCTTGAACACTCTTGCAACTATAGCAACAAAGATGCATCTACTAACACCATTTGCTGGTTTGGCAACAACGTATTCTATGTGGATACATCGACCTCTGTTTGGTCAATACAAATGTGGTCACCACTTTTTTGTATGACCATGATTGACCCCCCTTTTATTTCTTTTATGTGCCCCCAGTCCTCCTCCCACACCTTCCGCCCCCTACCCTTACTCACCCCTTAACCGAAGCATATATGGTCGATGGTTCCATGCCATGCCGTCCAATACTATACGCTATTGGGACACAACCGCTCAGCCCACAATTTTAAATAGCCATACTAAGGCAAACTGTGTCTATGGCTCGCATCACAGTTTAGCAAGGAAACTGGCATAATTAATTCAGCCCTTATCCCGTGTGATGAGGTTTTATCATTTCCTAAACATAATCAGGTGTAGTTGAAACACATGCCCCCAATGTATTTTAAAAATGCACGTCTAAAATGTAATTTATCATCCTTAAAATTGGCTCAGGGAAAATCCAAGTATTAGATAAAACCAAACGTTTACAGGTCACCAAAATGGAACGGATTCATGCTTGAAATCAGATGGTCTCACCTAACAGTGTGAGTCTGTGCACTTATATCGCACCTGCACAGATCGCATTCCCTCTAACACAGGGTGGTCCAACTCCAGGCTTTGAGGCCTGGAAACCGGATGGGTTTTTGGGATATCCCTCAAAAATATTCATGAGAACAAATTTGCATACATTCAGAACCATGGTATGCAAATTTGTCTCATGAATATTAATGAGGGGCTTCCTGAAAATCTGACATGTTTACAGCCCTGGAGGCCTGGAGTTGGACAACCCTGCTCTAACAGCGGGTCTATCCGGTATTATACTGGAAAATTCTTTTAAGAAGTGAAGCTCATAGAGGTTGAGACATTTGTTGGTGCCATCATTATATTATTTGAAAACTTCATTTTATTATTTCATTTTATTTATTTACTTTTATTTTCCATTAATAGCAGTGCGCAAAGCCCGTGGGCAGCTAGGCGCTAGTTACAGACATTCAGACAGGTCAAACTAGTTACAGACATGCAGAAAGGTCAAGCAATCAGATGCACAGTGAGTTGAAAGGGTGGGTTTTGAGCTTCTTTCTGAATGCGGGGTAGGAGGGGTCAGCACGTATGGGGGGGTAAGGTGTTCCAGAGTTTGGCAGCCCAGACAGAGAAGCTGGACCCACCGTTTCTAACTCTATTGAATCTTGTGGCTGTGTTTAGGGCACAGAGGCCTGGAAAAATGGTGTCTGTTGAATCTCTGGACGAGGTATGAGGGGGCTTTGATTGCAAGACAATGGTGGGTGATTGATAGAACTTTGAACTTGATACATTCTCTGACAGGCAGCCAGTGAGCTGCTTGTGTAGCGTTGGGGATATGGTTGTGCTTACTCAGATCTAGTGCAGCGCGAAGTGCATTGTTCTGAATGACTTGGGGCTTGTTGAGGTTTCTCTCTAAGGTTCCGTAAAGAAGAGTGTTACAGTAGTCCAGTTTTGAGGCGATGAGGGCACGGGCAGTGGTGAGGCGGTTGTCTTGTGAGAGGAAGGGTTTACTAGCATAGATGAACTTGGTTGCAGAGGCGGATGTGGTGGCGATATGATTTATTTGGCAAGACATGTTTAGGCTGCCGTCTAGGTAAATGCCTAGGGTCTTCACAGAGGAGGAAACCGGTATCTTGTGGCCATCTATGATAAAGGTTTGTAAGGCGGGGCCGAGTTTGGCTAGGTGTGCCGAGGTCCTGTACAGGAAGAGCTCTGTTTCGTCATTATTCAGGCAGAGTTTGAGGGCAGCCATCCAGGCTTGCATCAATTCATAGATGGTGTTTAGGTTGACAGAGTCTTCTGCGTAGTTGCCTGAGAGGGGGATGAGGATTTGGGTGTCGTCCGCATAGTTGTTGCAAGACATTCTCATGGAGTTCGGGCGGTCGAACAGGGGTTTAGAATAGATGTTGTAGAGGGTGACACAGGAACCTTGTGGGATACCACATGAGATGCAGGAGGGAGGGGCAGCAGCGTCCCCTACAAAGACACTGGAGGTTCTGTCTGCGAGGAAGGAGGATATCCATTTGGCTGCTTCAGGAGAGAAATGGGCAAATGTGGTGAGGTGGCGGCAGAGGGTAGAGTGATCAACGACATTGAAGGCAGCAAAAAGGGCTAGGAGCAAGAGAAGGGAGAGCCTCCCAGAGTCTTTTACTTACTTATTTATTTATTTATTTATTGAGCATTTGTTAGGCGCCTATACAACAAAATAGTGTTTTGATGCTTCACAAGGCAAGTTGGGAGGGATCAAGTGGAGAAAAAAAATAATGGCAAAAAACAAAAATATACAGTTGTGGTCCAAATAGGCTTTGTGACATTCCGATGTGCAAGTGCAATGAACACAAGTGCAGGAGAATGGGACGGGTGGAGAAGGTATGGGCAAGTGTTGGTGAGAGCCGGGAGGGAAGTTCTGAGGGATTCCAAGGGAGGAGCCCCTGGCTAAGTGCTAGGACGAAGTAGTCACAAGGGTGGGATGCACAGCCACCCAGTAAAGGGCCCACACAGGCATTGCTGTGGGAGGGGAGGGTGCTGGTGTTGACTGGGCAGGTGCCTGGGACCTGTGAGATTCATGAAGATCCAGGCCACCAGTCTCAGCGGCAGAGGGGTGATTAGCAGGGGAGGGAAAGAGGTAGAGAAAAGCAGAGTTTGGAGTGGTTTCTGGAACTTAAGGAGGTCCAGCTCAAGTCTGAGATGGGCAGGGAAGTTGTTCCAAAAAGAGGCAACAACCGAAGAGAGAGACCTGCCCCCCACTCTCTGCTTGGAGAAGTGGTTGACAAGCAGGAAGTTGGAGTTAGAGGAGCAAAGGGCTCTTGCAGGGAAGTTTTTACGGAGAGAAAAGTTGGAGATAGCGTGGTCCCAGACCCTAGAAAGTCTAGTGGATGATGCAGATTGCCTTGAATTTGATCCTCATGGCTACTGGGAACCAGTGGAGAGATTGTAGGGCTGGAAATATACAGTCCCAGTCCCTGGGCTTGAGGCCAAGGATAATTCTTGCAGCCCTATTCTGGATTAGAAGAAGGGGGAGTAGGGAGGAAAGGGGAAGATTGAGGAAGAAGCTGTTGCATTAGTCCAGCCTAGAGAGGACCAGAGCTCTGGAAACATGGTGCTTCTGGGAAAGGTAAGGAAAGGGACAATACCTCTAAGGAGGTGAAGCTGGAAGTAGACCTTCTTAGCAAGGTCGAAGATATGAGGGGTGAAGGAGAGACAGAAGTTGAAGAGGACCCTTAGGTTTTTGGCTTCAAGGGATGGTGAAGGTAGTGGGCCCAAGGAGGGCAGATAGAGGGTAGGTCGCTCAGTTGGTTCTTTAGTGTGAGGAGAGCTGTTTCAGTGCCATAGCCTGGTCGGAAGCCTGACTAGTGTGGGGTGAGGATGTGGTAGTCTTAAAGGAATTTTTGAATCTGGAGATAGGCAGCTCTGTCGATGATTTTCAGAAGAAAGGGGACGGTGGTAATGGGGCAATAGTTAGTGGGGACCGAGGGTGTCGAGGGTGGGTTTTTTGAGCAGGGGTGATCCATGATTCTTTAAGGAAGGGGGACACATTACAGGTGGCAACAGAGGCATTATCAATGGTGGTGATGAGTGGCAGTAGTGGTTCTTCACATTCTTGGATGATGTGGGCAGAGCAGATGTCATCTTTGCATCATGAGGGTTTGAGGCCTTTGAATAGGTCAGTGATGTCATATTCGGAGATGGGAAGCATTTTGAAGGGTGTGATCTGGGTTTTAGCAGGGGTGAGCTGATGTTTTAGCGGTCTACGGTTGGTAGTAGCTATTTTGGTGGTGATGTTGTCTTATAATTGAGTGATTTTGCCTAGGAGGGCGTCTTTTACATTGCTGATTGAGAGATGGGGCCTCATTACGGCTTTGGCGGTAGCCATACCGCTATTGGCGGCCTGGCTGCCTCCAAAACTGGGTCCCGGTTCCCTGAATGGGGAATTACCGGGCCATTCTGAGTTTGGAGGCCCGGTAATTCCCCCTACAGGGAACCCGGGCCCAGACGTTCCCCATTCCCATTTGAGCCCCCACAGGACTCAATGGGAATGGGTGCAGGGAGCTAACAACGGGCCGATTACGACCGGCCCGTGTTAGCTCCCTGGTCCTCTCGCGGGACCCGGTAAGGACGCCGGGTTTTACCAGGCGTCCTTACCGGGTCCCGCGAGGGAACCTCGTAATTTTGTGGAATGGGTTTAACGGGTCCGCCTCCATTAGCCGAGCCCATTAACCCATTCCGCAAATCTTGTACTGAGGCCCCTTGTCTTTTGGGAAGGCGGAATGGCGGAGTGGGAGAAGGTGGGTGTTTCCAGTTCACAAAGGATGGCAAAGAGCTCACAAAATTAGAATCAGAGGCAGCAATTCAGTTGCTGTAGACAGCAGCTTTAGCGGTGTGAATGGTGTGTTTGTATTTCCTTGAGATGTTAGTGAAAAGTTTTTTTTGTTGCTGCAGTCGGGGCCTTACGCCAAGTGACTTCAGTGGTGCCTTTAGATGCACGAAGTGCGAGAAGTTCTGGGGTGAACCAGGAGTTGATGTGGGTGGTTTCTTTAGGTTTGCGAAGCTTCAGTGGGGCTAGTGTGTAAACTGTGCTAGTTAGCAAGGAGTTGTAGAGGTCAACAGGTGAGTTTGAGTCAGGCGGTAGGAGGGAAGGGGGTTTTGGATGTTGAGCAAGGCAGCAGATGGTCACTGGTGAGGTTGCGATTGCAGCATGCTAAGGTGGGTGGGAGAGGAGGAGTGGTTGCGATGGGCATGTTATGGGTGGGGATGGTGAAGGCGATGCTATGGTGGTTGGTCCATGGGTTGGGAGAATTGGAGAGACAGAGATGTTACAGTTGTGGTCCAGGATCCAGTCTAGGATGCGCCCATGTGAGTGTGTAGGGTTGAGAACCCGTTGGTGGCAGCCTAAGGCAAAGAAGCAGTTGGCCAGTGCAATTGCGTCATGGTCTTTAGGGTCATTGAAGCCAAGATTGAAGTCACCCAAGATGATGAGTTTGGAGCTGGGTTTGAGGTTGGATGAGAGGAGTTGGGCAAAGTCATCATCAAATGCGGTAGGTTGTCCCGGAGAACGGTACATGAGGTGAATGATGATAGTGGCGTTAGGGGATAGGCTGAGTTTGGCAATTATGGAGTCACAGTTAGGTCGGGGGGTTGGATTTGACTGAACATAGAGGAATGGCGTTCTTAAAGATAAGTGTGACTCCCCCACCTTTGCCCAAGTTTCTGTCACTACAGCGTATGGCATGCGGTAGCAAGTCTGAGACTTTGAGGTAAAGTGATGTGGAGTTGAAAGCATCTCCTATATGGAGTGTCTTGCCACATACAGCAGAGCTTGAGCCTTGCATTTACACTTTGCACACTGGCACTCAACAATCAGATTCCAGGGAAAGCAAACTGATTCTGGCAGTCTAACCCTGCCTTCCGTGGCCATGCCTGATTGAGGACTTATGCATAGGCGTGTCCATTGAGCAGCCTGGGGTGGGAAGTGCTACCCCTGGAATCTGATTGGCCGTCCCAGGTGCCATTCCATTATCTTGTGTGTGCGTGTGTGTGTGCGCGTTCACATGCATGCGTGCGTGTACTTCATACCACCCCTGCATAAGTCAGTCCCCACTTGAGCCACCCCACTCAAAAGTGTCTGCACTCACTGGCTCTCCTTGGCCGGTGGCAGCCTGCTCTACAGTGCCCTCCGCCCTCTTCCCCACTGGCCCCGTTAAATCCTTTTGTGCTTCCGTGCCTTGCCTGTCTTAGGTGCATAGCTTTCTACCCTGCGATCCTAACTGATGGCCTCAGTGTATTGTAAGATGCATAACTTTGAAACCTAGGTATTCAATGATGCCAAAAGTGGTCAATTCCTATAGCACACCTATGTGACATGAAGGCTTGCCCTAATGAAGATGAGAGGAGGTTTGCTAGGGACGTACGTGGCATGGAAGCCCAGAGTATTCACCCATTTGGAGACGGGGGACACATTGCCAAAGTCTAGACGCAGGGCCAGCCACAAGATGCATGTTGCATGGCTAAATGCAACCACTCTGCCCCATTTTAAAGGGGCAGGGAACCGTCCAAGAGTCGTTAAGCCGAGTCTGCTGTCAGCCTCGCCTGCAGGGATGCACAGGATGATCAGGACGCCGCCGGTTACAGCAGCAGGTCATCGGCTTAGGCCTCCAGCTGCGGACACCTCTGCTTGTCTTTCATGGGGATTAGAAGGCGGAGTTTACCAAGGGAAGTCAATCACTATGGCAACAATGCTGACCTCCGGCATTCCCTAATCTGGCCAATGGTGCTCAGGTTGGAATTAAAGAGCCCAATCCTGGTTGGATACACTGGGTTACCCAGGGAGCCTATAACAGTTGCCATCACTAAGAGTAAATAGACAAGAAATATTTCAAGCACTGCATATATTCTGAATTTTACAGACAAAAAAGTAAAGGCATTTTTATTTTATCGTCTATCTTTAGTGTTTTAATAACGAGCAAGGGGAGCAATAATTGTTAAGGGAGGATGGCACAGGGGCAACGCGCTGTTCTTGGAAACAAGACCACGCAAAGCAACAGAGGTTCGAATCCTGGATCCACGCTTAGAAACCCAGCTCAGGTAAGGTAGTAGGCGTGCTATAAAAAACCCATTAAATAAAGTAGGGAGTCAAACAATCGCATAACACGACCCCAGCCCCTTGATTTTACCAGTGATGAGAGGATGTACCTTGCATCCCTCTGCGCCGGGTCCAATACATCTTGGGGATTAGTGCAAAGCTATATTTTATTAAATTTACCACTGCTTCCAAAGGAAGGATTATCTCTGGCAAGACAGCCACATAATTTGGAAGGGCAATAACTGCCTTCCGCGTGATAGGATAATGCATTCTAGATGAGTTGTGACTGACACCATTAACACCTATGACACAAATTGTCTAGCACCGTTTACACAAATGCAATGATTATTTTTTGATGGGGTGCGGACGTACCCAAATATCAGAGAACAAAGACATAATGGGACCGCACACCCTTCACTGAACACCTTTGGTGCGCTCGTTTGGCACTTACTACTTCTGTGTGGCAGTGATACGTGCATCAGAAATGTTCTAAACAGAATGATCACTGTGACATTGATGCTAAGCATGTCAGATTCAAGTAGACATGAATTAAGCAATAGGCATCCGTTCCACGGGCTGTATTGGGTGGTTATGGCCCGGGCCCTAGTTAATAGGTCTGAGTGTAGCAAGGGCCTTTTAACAAGGGTCCTGGGTGGTTGCCACCCAGTACAGCTTGTGGAAAGGGGTCTTGTTGCTATTAGAACCCCAGGTTTCCAATCCGGAAACTCGGTTGCTGATAGCAATTAATTTTGTATGAATTACCGGGATGCCTCGTGCAGTCCCGTTCATTAATACAAAATACATTACTAAGATGGATGCCGTAGAGCTGGAAGACGGGGCTCCAAGCAGAGCCCTCTTCCATTTCTATGGTGCTCCAGGACGCTGGAGTGGCAGCAGTTAAGCCACCGGCCAAATAATAAGGTGAGTGGGGTAGGGGAGTCGGGAGGAGAGGGAACGGTGACCGAGGGAAGGAGAGGGTGAGGGGAAGGTGGCAGGGCAGAGCGAGCAGCAATCAGGTTGCTTGGAATGCATGCTTGGATCGTGGGATTAAGCCCACAATCAGAGCCACCTGATTGGTTGGCTTCCCTGCCCCGGTTGCTAATGGTAATTAAAGCACTGCAGGGCTCCTGACCACTCTATTTCCAGACTTGAGTGGTATACAGGCATAATGGGAGCTACAGTCGTACATTATTTAGTTTGAGAGTATCCTATTCTGGTCACCTGGCAGGACCTATTTTGCCCAAATAGCTTTCCATTCATGAAGGACATTTCCATCTGTCTAATATTATTTTAATGTATGTTGATAACCTTTTGACAGGGTATCTGTTCATTATAAATACGAAGATCATGATATTGGTCGATTGGTTAAAAGCAAAGTCACAGTCAATGAAAACGTAGCATTTCCAATTCCCACTACTACAATTACATCATGTTCTTGGGATTTAGGACACACACCACTTCCCTTCCAACATTCTCTGGGTGCTCTGGTGGATCTAAGAGAGAGGGGATGGGCTAGGTTAGTCGAAAGAGCGGGAAAATGATACGATAGGTTATTTATAATGCGCGTAATACCCAGAGGTTTCTAAGCACAGACCCGGGGATCAATCCTGTGTTGCTCCGTGGCGGCTTGCTTCCAAGTCGAGCACGTTGCCCCCGAGCTATCCTCCCAAGTTAAAATGGAAAATAGCTTTGCAGTTGTGCGATGCGTGCATACTGGAAGTAACCAGATCTGTGTCGAGAGCATAGAGGCATCTGTGCCCAGAGAGGAGCCTTGCATGCTCGTGGTGTTGAGATGCATTGTCCTATGACTGTGATACGTTAGTGGATCCTAGAGGTGTAACATTCTTTTGTTTGGTGCCTGTTGGGAAAGTTATTCAATTGCCATGTACGAGTGGATTAGTTGGTGTGTATATCGTGTGTTCGCGCGTAGAGGCAGCAAAACAATCCCCAGGAATTCTGCACTTTATTTTTTTGCACATGTTGATCCCATTTTCCTGCTTGTTTTGATTATTGCAAACATTACAGAGTCGCAGTTGCAGTAGTTATGGTTACGTTGATGTTTCCATAGGAAAAGGCAATTTTAAGACGTGTATTACTTTGGCGAGCATTCGACAGATCTACAGGAAACTGGCAAAAAAACTGTGCATGCACCTCAGAACTTCTGGGGAAAATGTCAAATCTCAGGCAATCCCTCCTTATAATGTTTCCCAATCCTTAGCTGTAAGGCCAACATGATGAGCCTGTGATCCTGCTGCAGAGTTTCTGTAATGTGTTTTGTTTTGTCCTTCCGGCCCATGACTGTTCCCTCGCAAGCTCCGAACACCAAACTCTCACCCTGCTGTGATGTTCCGTGAACACAGGTTCTCCTGTTGGAGGTGACTTCACATATGCCCCAAACTCCCCAGTATCGTGCCCTTGCCTGGCTAGTTGTGCAGCACTGTCTTGATGGTGATAGCTCTTTCAGTCCATTCGAGGCAGCAGAGTATTTCTGGGCTTGACAGAAGCCCCAAAGGGTATTCTCCCTCCCTAAAATACAGTGCAGTATCTGTTAGACATTGTTTCAGCAAGGTGTGTGGGCTACTTATGTGGCCACATATGGTCACGGCTCTCCAGCCTGGGACTTCAGTAAGGCACACCGATCGTCTGGGATGTCTGAATCCACATCCAGAGCTTTGGCGCAGTATTAAGCTTGCAAATGTCTACGGTGCAGTGGCGTAGCACTCAATTTGGGGGTCCTCCTGCGAGCTATGCTGAGGGCCCACCCCCAAATCCCTTAAGAAAGCACAGGGCATGCGAAACCACGGGCCGGCCCTGACCACCACATGTGCGCAATGTCCAGGATGATTACTCCACTTCAGGGTCATGCATTACTGCAAGTGAAGGAAGTAAATATGTTTTTTAATCAAAGCTTAACATGTTTCACCTAGCATAGAAATAAGGGGGCAGTGGCTGGTCGCCAAATATACCAGCCACCAGTGTTGAGTTGTTTTATTGGAGGGTGTAAATATTTGCCACAAGTATGTGATTGCGACCAAGCATAGAGAGGGGGCCCAAACTAACGAAAATAGGTTTGGGGGGTCTCCGGGAGATTCTTCCCCCTTCCCTGAGAAAATGTTTTGAATAATGGGTTAAAATGGTGCATTGCACTGCACACTTTCTGTGAACATTTTAGTAAAAGGCCGGAAAGTTTGCAATCGGTTTTGTAGGGTGTAGGGTAACTCATGAAAAGTACAAAAGATACAAGTCACCAAAAGTGCACAGGCGCATTTGCCAATATCTTTTCATGCCGGTCCCTGCAATATATGGCAGTATAAAAGAAATGTTCATGCTGGCTGTGCCCATACATTTCCATGCTGGTTCCACCAATATATAGTAGTGTTCCTATATAAGAACATACTCATGCTTGCTTTGAGATGGTTTTTTATAGTAGGCAGAAAGCAGGCTCTGACAATATTGCCAGTACTCCTAAGTAAGAAAATACTCCCATTGGTTTGGCCATTTATAGTGACATGTCACAATAAGAATAAACACAAAATGGGGAGGTCCCCTGAATGAACCACTTTGAATTTTTGAATTCTATAAGGCTGAAGCTATAATTCGACTCAGAGATTATTTTTGTTAATGAAGAAATCGCTTTGAAAACGCACAACTAAATATAAAATATCAGAATTATTTTACATATTGCATAGGCCAACCGGGCCTACAATCAAACATAATAAGACCAACTCCCAACCTTCTCAAACATCTTTAGGAGAGGAGTTGTTGAAATTAAAGAAAAAATCATCCCGAACGGAATTACATGGATACTTCTTCCGGGAACATTTAAAGGTGAACATCATCCCGGTAGAATTAGTGGTGAGGAACGAACCATGTTTTTTCTTAGAGGATGAGACCTATAAGACCAATTTCAGTTACATTGCTACCAAGTGCAGCCGAGACTTGATGGTGTTAACCACCTCTACGGCCCAACGCCTCGCAGCTCAAATACAACTCGAATTAGATACGGCGGAGACGGTATTTCGCAGTAGCACTGTCATCATAAATATTCAAGAGGACCTGGGATGTGTCTAATTTTATTCATATAAGTCACCGGTCATTGGTACACGTTGAGTCTGTAAGCTTAGCTAGACAGGGTCAACGACACAGGATAGTGATTGTTTTCTCTATGAAGTTGATTTGTTGGTACCTGTGACCATACCCGTGTGGATAATGTTTTACTCCTTAACCTATGTTTTAAGAACAAGAATTGGTTCTGTTTTTTCAAGAATAAGGTATTTACAAAACAAGTATGCACAAAATTAAATAAGTGTACTCCTTATTTGTACATGGGTTATGCCTATCATCCAATGGTAGGTTTTGTGGTGATGATTGAAAGCTGCTTGTATGTTTTATAAGTTCTATAGTATTTGTTTGATTTGTACAAATTTGAAACAAATTGAGAATAATAATGGTTTGTGCTTATGTGTTTGATTGTAGGACTGGTGGCGTACGCAACAAATAAAATAATTCTGATATTTTATATTCAGTTGTGTGTTTTCACAGCGATTTGTTCATTAACAAAAATAGTTGCTGAGTCGAATTATAGCTTTAGACTTAAAGAATTCAAAAATTCGAAATGGTTCATTCAGGGGACCTCACCATTTTGTGTTTATTGTTTTGCTCATTTGTCCCCTGAATGCCTTTTGAGTATTTCTCCCTCTTGTGAAGCATGTCACAATAAGAAAACATGTCCATACTGGTTCCAATGTACGCCAGTCTAGACCCATAATAACACTTGTCATCATCATTGATGTTCAGTTTAAAAATAGCCATGCTACAATAAGAAATATACTGACCGCTACATCAAAACGTCAATCTAGCGAGCACATAATACTTAGCATGCTTGCTTTAGCAAAGATGATGTAAAATACACATTTTTTTTTTAAAGCCTCTCTACCTGTTTTTGCAGTTTCAGTCCGTTACTCCAGGCCACCCTCGGCTCCTTCATGCTGCTCACAACCAGGAAGCTGTGAGAACTTCCTGATTCCTGTATATGAGCCACAAGGAAGACTGTGGAGAAGGGGTTGGAGCTGAATGTGGCATGTGCCAAGTGGCACATGTCACAGTCAGCTCCAACCCCTACTGAGCGCATATATCTCGCACTGCAAGCCCCGGCCCAGCCTTCACCCTGATGGGTGAGGACAGGGCTGGGGTCTTCCCAGGCCTGGTGTGGTGGGGCCCCCGACCCTGTAGAGGTTCTGGGGGCCCCTGCTACACCAGTGCTGTGGTGGCATCCACTGATTAGGCGATTGCCAGAAAGTTGGACTGGATGCAGCACATTGATTAGGGTTCAGGGCCCACATTTCATCCCAATCCCATTAAATGTGGCATGCCTTCTCTATTTATTTGTTGATGCACGGAAGACAATGTATGCCAAATAGGGAGGGAAATAGAAAGGAAAAGCCTTCTTCATAAGGACGGGAATGATTTGCAGAGCCCGACTGATTGCAAAGCTCGGCGTGGCTCCCGTTAGGACTAGATTTACTACCTTTCCGGATCATAGAGTTGAATATCTGTCTAGGTGTGAGAACCTGGCGCAAAAGAAAGGCCCAACAGCAGGTACAAATAATTGTAGCAGTAATCTACTCTGTAGAGCTAGCGCTGCTCCTACTACCCATGAAATGGAAAATGTGTCTTAGCCGGTCAATGTCGCTCCTCGCTGTCCCTGCCTCTGTCAACACACGCCAAATCTCCAGACTCACTTAGAGCAAGGTCTGAATTGGATCCCAGCAAATTGGACTGCACTCCAAGTCCTGTCTCCAGCTCTGATGTCTGCTTGCACCTCCTTGCCTCCTTCCCACTGGCGTAGACTCTACAGGATCACCCAGCACTGAGGTCAGAGGGCACTAGAGCTCCAGGAACATATCACCCATAACCCCCATACCCAAGATTCCCAAACTCTAGGAGCTGGTCATTGCGCGGGTTGGCGTGAGATACCTGCCAGATCGCATGACTGCAAATGTCCAATCTAAAGGTTCACCAGTGCAAGTGGGCAATTGGCCCGGTCTGTACGCGCTCTAACAAGCACACAGAGGTGGTTCCATCCGCACCTCTTTTGTTGGAGGGAAAGTCATTATACGCAATTGATGAAAGATGGACACATATTTATTCCATGATCATCAACATGGCCCTTTTTGAGTCAAAGTACTAGGGAAGACCCTCTGATAGTTGATAAGAGAACATTTTAAATCATGATGGTAATTCGATGTTAAAACATTTATTGGAGGCTCAAAATAGTTTGTCCTGATGAAGGCCCCAAGAATAAGGGAGCAGGAGGAAAATAGACCTCTGGTGGAGCGAAACATAGTGGGCCTCATTACGACCCTGGCACTAAGGGATTACCGGTACCGGTAAGGGTACCCGTACCGTTAATCCCTTAGCGCCTGATTACGAGGTCCCTTTGCGGGTTCCCACCTTAACGGCTGGTAAAACCAGCCATTAAGGAATGGACCCGCAAAGGGACCTTGGTGCTAATTACGGTACCACAATTTGCAGTACCGTAATTACCGCCTTCCCCATTCCCATTGAGCCCTATGGGGCAAAAATGGGAAGGGCCATGGAGGAAGGAGAAATTACCGCCCCGCCAACCTTGTAATGGGGTGGTAATTCCCCCTTTCTCCATGGCGGAGTCGGTAAGTTACCGGCATGGACCATGGTGCTAGTAGCACCATGGTCTTCCGCCAGGGTCGTAATGAGGCCCAGTGTGTAGGCACCTTTTTGACATTATATGAAAACAAGTCTTGCATTGATTGGTTACTAATAATAGCACACCAGTTGTTGTGGCAGTGTGGGGGATAAGATTGTATTCTTAAATGCAAATACGTTGATGTGTCGCGTTTGTATCCCTGTAACAAGCTGTTTTTATTTATTTTTACAGTTGTTTAAAATAAAGGGCTTTTTTCTAGGACGATTACATGTGCAGACCCATGTTGGTTTAAAGGAGAGTTTGTCAAACATGGCATTATTTTCATAAGCAGTGTATTCTATGGGTTTTGTGGAGTCTTCACAATGTGTGGGTCTTAGTACAAGGGACCTGGCGGTCAAGACTTAGTTTCTAGGCGCCTCATTCTATCAAGATATGACAACTGGTGACTGTCAACAGGAGCATTACCTTAAGCCCTCCTTTGACACTACCTCGGCTTCATTTGCCCATTCTTCCAACCAGGCACCAGATGCCATATTATTAAACATGCCCCTTGTGCAAAAATACAGAGCAAATTCAGCACCAGTTTTGTTGCATGGATAATAGAGAAAATAGGTTTTGCCCCATTTCATATTATCTAAAAATGTTTTCACTAGTACAACAAAAATAAGCAGATTTGTTTTACTCTGTTTGCTGTCTAACATAAAAGGAAATTTGTTTAGAATATGTATTTTCATGTTAGGCAGCAAACATAGTATACAAACAGTCTGCTTCATTTTGTGCAAAGGTTTTTGACAATAAGGACTGGGGCAAGACCTGTTTGATCCAATCTGTGCAGTTGCTCAATTGTTAGCACTGATGCAAATGTTAGAACATCTGGGCCCTGGTCCTCTTGGTGAAGATCAGGAGGTGCAGGGCGGTGAGAGAAAAAGCATCACAAAGGTACATACTGTAGTAGGAGAATACCATGAGTATGTAATTGACCACATTCGCCAGGATTACCGTTCTTGGGATCAGGAACTGTTGGACCAATTAACCATTGCATGGCTGTAACCATGGCACTTCGGCTATCACAGACAATCGATGGACTGAAGATTAGTCATATTGCTGACACCCCAGTGATTGTGTGTGCACCTTTAAGAGTTCCAGTGAGCCCCTGAACTGCAGTTGACCATTACTCTAATGGCTAGGCCACACTTTCACATCCCCTCCCCTCACTTTCACCTCGCCTCTCCATGCCGAAACAACAACAATTATTTAACCCTCAACAATTGAGATGTAGGCCTGACTACTCAAACCCCGCTACCAATTGGTCAGCGAGAAAGAGCCCTGTTTGCCTAGGTTGGGCACAGTACTCGTTTGCTTCCCTGGAACTCGTAGCAAGGCTCTCCCATCTCACCAAGGGAGTGGCTATGGTCCCACCACATTCAAACCTACTCCCAAATCCTAAAAAGTGAGCATTGCCAGTTCAATTATTCACGCAGTCGCACACCAGCTCACTCACTCAAGTAAGTATTATTTCTACAACATTAAAAACAAAGTAATCTGGCCATGTATTGTAATTCGAAGGTTATTATTGTTGGGTGAAGATAAACCTCCTTCACGCCCAACTTTCTTCCAGCACAACATCTGACAAAATGTCTATCCCAAAATGATCTGCTTGAAATCTTTGTCTTAATGAGGGAGAAAATATATATGTCTGGCCCCAAAAGTCATCACAGTGGAAGGGTCAGACCGTCATACTATTTCGCGCAACACACCCATTCTGCGCCAGTGAGGATCCTCTGGTCATTCATAAGTTCAGGGTCTACTTTAGTGGCCATAGTTTTATTTAGCGCGTGCTACCTTCTTTTGTGGTGCATGCCAGCAGAGTGTGAACGTGTCGGCGCCAGGGTCTCGGGTGCAACCTCTTCCTCCGTTTGCACCATGATGTCTGGGGACGACTTCACAGCCCTTTCCTCTGGCTGCCCGCACACTTTATCCACCTGTCACAAAAAAAGTACAATACAGTACATGAGAACACAAGTCTTCCCCTGCAACTCCATGCTGGATTTCATTATAGGATCAAGAGAACACACATTTAGAGATAACAGTGTCTATGAAAATAGTAAAATAAATGGAACAATTAACAGACTTAAAAATCAACAATGAGAACAGTAAAGCATGCTAATGTGTTTCATTAGTCTTGAAAACATTGCTGCAATTTAAATAGGCGTCCTTTGGCTTTCCCTATCCGTCAGTATGGCCAATATTGTGTAGGAGACACAAATCTTGTGCTCTTTCAGAAACATCTCAAAATCTTTCTTTTAATAAACTTTAACTTTAACCTCCCCCCACCTTGCTTTACAGATCTGCAGAGCGCCAAGAAACCATGCAGGTGGCAACAGTGCGCGGTATAAGAACCTTTTACATAGCATACTATAACATAACTTGGAACTCATAGCGCCTCACTTCTTCTCAATGTTACCCTAAGAAATCCCAGCGCTTTATTCTAGCCTATTTAGCACATTGACACCTTCGGGTATTTGTTGCGCTTTACTATACCTTGTTAACATAAAATAACATATTACTGTCAGATCTTCCTTAAACTACCAGAACATGGGTGTAAAAAGCTTTTTCGTTTTCCATCATAGGAGGGATGGACATTAATACCTGAAAGAAAACCCCCAGCAAAACGCAGGTACTGGCTAAAAACGCCAAAGATAACTCGGGGGGCTCTACCGTTTGGGCCGATACGCCCAACACTTGCCTAGTACCTTCCCCGTCCTAAAGAAACGGCGACAATATTAAGGATTCGGACGCGACTTCCAAGCTGCAGCTTTCCTTAGTCCCCAAATCCTTCTCATCATCCCAACTCTGAAAGTCCAGGCAGATTCTGCTCTTTTGTTCCCTTGCCTCATACAGTTGCAATCTTAAAAGCTCTTGGGCTTGATCTGTGAAGTCACTTTGCACTGCCAACAAGCACCCTGATTCACAGAGCAGGGGAAAGTGTATTTTTGTACTATAAAGTCACTCTGCACTGGTACACATTCTGTGAATCAGACCCCCTGTCTGCTTGCACCTGGATTTTGGCAAGAGTATTGATTTGGCCCTTTATACCAACTCAATGAGCAAGCCACACAGGGTGCCCAAGGCACGGGCAAGATCCATGCTCGCCTTAAAGAAGCATGATCACGTTGCACATCACTCTTGCAGCTCTGCGCTAGCTGGCAGCCATTTTAATTAAGACTAGAGATGCCTGTGGCTCAGGTTGGTGTCTGGGAAGGACAATGCATTGCTTCTATTTGGTGAGACGACTTAGGTCCAATCTCTCCTGCTCTTTCACCATCCATCCTCTAACAGGGCAAAAATTGGCCAAAATAGAAAAGGTCCAGATGCTTTTTCTTTCCCGGCTCCCAAAATTTGGAAAAGCCTGCGTCAGTGCTAGGAGGGGCAAGAATGTTCGCTCATCGAGAAGGAACACTCAGTTCCTTCTTTTTCAGATCGCACACATTCGAGAGCGTCCGCGCGCCAAAGCAACTTGATGCCTTTTCGGTGAACGGTTGTGTTTTACAAAGCCCCCAAAAAATACAAAAATATGATATACAAACTGCTTCTCAGCTCCCTGAGACTGACAGACAGCCTACGTCCACAGTGTCTGCATCAATTCCCTGGATGCCCATGTAGTTTTTGTTTTGGTTACTAGATTATGCTTTAGCGCCACTTATAAACCCAAACTATAGTATGTACAGATAAGAGGAGACAGGATCAGAGGAAGGACACACACCCTTTGGGCATTGTTTTATTATTTGACCACCCATTCACTGCCCAAGGCCAAGAAAATCCATTTGGCCAATCCCACCCACTACCTGCCCCCCAGCCTCCCATGCCAAACACAATCTCCTGGGATCTCTTGATGGCAGCTTTATTATGCAATAACGATATATTGTTTAAGCAAAGTAAATTATCTTGCAGTTATTTCCTTTGCCAAAGTTACATTGTGGCGATGAAAAAGGGTGTATATAAGTTAAGGTGAGGCCTTTGTAGGGGAGTTGGGAAGGGCAGGGTGGTTAATATGGTTAGAAAATACCACAATATAATTTCAGCAAAATAAATGACCTTGAGGTAATGAGCACAGAACCGCAATAACAGAAAAGCTTGTGCTTTTCGCGGTCTGCCACTGTTATTGCTAAACATTCTTCTGAGAGTTAATAGCCTAATCCCCACTGTAAATGACATGCTGGTACAATTAAAAAAAATGTTTAACAAGTGTGTCTTGATTCATAATCAATATGTCTGACCTCATATCTCTTCCTTGCACTGAATGTCTGTTAAAAACATGCATTGGCAAAGCTAACAGTTTTATCTCATGTAAAGGTATCCAAGGGGCATTTTGGAAGCACTGGCATCATATGCCCAGGTACGCACACCATTTTCAAGTTGTTGCCATCTTATTTCAACTTAACAACATTATGGTAGTGCCTGAAAAAAGCTTACCTCATAACTACACAAAATCCTACAAGGTTAGCTTTGCCAGTGCTCATTATATGTATTTTCCTTATCTATTGTGTGAAAGTTTAGCTTAGGGAAGGAACAGAGTGCAGGAGTTAAATGCATGCATTAGGTGGTTTTCGGGTGGAGCAGTCCTCACAACATGCCATTTACTACCTGCTTTTCTTTTAGGGTTGTAAGAAATAGTGACCTTTTACAGTCTGTGGTGAATATGTAACAGTGCCGAGTGGGACAGTGGAGTGAAACAGGTGGACGGGCTGTAATAATGTTCTTCACTATCCATGTGGATAGGGGCAAGGTAAATAAACATGTACCTTGCCCCTCTATCCCACCTGATCTCCTCCTTCTCCCCCAACTTCTAGTGTTATGCAGACGGCATGTAGCTCTCCTACAAGCTTCCCTCTACCGCCTCCTCGTCCTCCTCTCTCATCCTTGACTGTCTGACTGGTATTCAGGCATGGTGCGCTGCCAACGATCGCTGCCTCAATGCCAGTAATGCCTCTCACTCTGGGCTCTGTTCTCCCGGGCTGCGCTCTCTCTCTGAGAGGTGCCATAGGGGAGCCAGGTCTTGCTCTGAGAGCCCATGCTGTGCCCTGCGGCCAGGGACGTCAAATTGCAAAATGTCAGAGGTACATGAAATGATATCATTCCGCTGATGACATCAGAGGAAATGACATCTCACCTCAAGACCGTGTGTCATAGGAAGTTATGTCCTGTGAACGTTGACCTTAATGACATTACCAGAAGAAAAAGCACTCACATGCAAACTACATACGTGCATGATTAAGAAAATAAGCCACTGCTAAAGGAGATAACTTTTTTTTCTTCATTACTCTCCATATATTAACTAGTGTTCTAACTTGATATGGCAAAGATGTAGCTTTGATTTGTCAGAGGAACACCTAGCAGAGTCAGCATAGGCCAGGTACAGTGCCTTCACATTCTAGTCCAGCTACCACACTCTCGTCCAGCTACCACATTCTAGTCCAGCTACCATTATCTCATGCGAGTTGAGTTACATATGCAAGGTGCATCCTCCCTTGCACCAGTGCTGCTGTCCTATGCCAAGTACAGACCTAAATGCCTAGGTCTGCCATGTTATGCCCGGTAACCACTCGTGCCATGTCACCATCATATGTAAAGCATAGCCTGACATGTGCAATGCCCTTCTGTGCCAGCTTCACCATCGCCTAGCAATCAATCACTATGACATGGGACTCTTGGCATCCATTGGATCCATGTGATGTTAACAAATGACATTTCAGAGAATGCTTTTTTACCAAAACATTTTTAATGAATAAATACCATATTTTTTATTT
The DNA here is from genome assembly GCF_040938575.1 of Ambystoma mexicanum. Classification (NCBI taxonomy): domain Eukaryota; kingdom Metazoa; phylum Chordata; class Amphibia; order Caudata; family Ambystomatidae; genus Ambystoma; species Ambystoma mexicanum. The sequence goes on from NC_090932.1 coordinate 295,156,744, forward strand.
TTTGTATTGGCCAAGCCCCCTGTTTCCATGTGAAATGAATCTCTCCCCAACATGTTCCCCACCCCTTTTTACTCCTTTACCCCAACGCCCATACACATTTTAATGAAGAATTTGGTATTTTTTCGTTCTAATGGTTTTGGTAAAAAAAAGTCATTCTCGGTTTTCTTTTTCGTTAACATTACTGGATACCCTTGGCACCTATTAAAGGTTTTCCATACATGCCAGAATGTCTCTTTGCATTTGTCCAGTCCTGTTTCTTTTCCTTGCATTCTTGGACTTGTAATCGTAGATTGATAATGGGAAAAGCAGAAGCACGGATGTGGGAAAACAATATTTATGGGTATTTTTGTCTTCAAGTCACTAGTTCAGTAAACTTGGCCACATACACCACGATATTGGAAGATGCCCACCGAGTCGCGTTGTTGTCTTTGTATTTTTGTGCTTGTACTTTTGCCTTTCTCATCATAAATCAAGACTACACCTCCCAAGATGCAAACAAAGTTGGGTTGCTTGAGCCCCTCTCACATTTCATCAGGCATGTTGCCATGTATAATTCTGCTCCCTTCAAATCCAGCCTTGCCTCTCGCTGCTCCTACAGGCCACAATCTGTCTTCATTGTTATTTCTTTATGCACTGTAAATACACTATAAGCTTTGGAAATCCTTATAGATATTTGATGGACACAACTATTTTTCTATAGCGTGTTCATGCCATTGTTCTGTAACTTTCTTTTTATGTACTAGTTTAATATTGTTGAAGACACGTGTATTTTAGCAGGAATTAGCTATTTTGGTTTGCTTCAAAATGTATACCTGAGATCATTGTAAAGAGGAAGCAATGTTAAGTTCAGGCAGGTCAGCTGTTGGTGCGCTTGCTATGTGCACTTTTTGTTAGCACCCTGGGTGGGGGCTGCAGCCAATCAGGTTGCTCTGAACGCGGGCTGACCACAACGGTATAAGCGTTCTGAACGAGATGACAGCCGCTAACGCCCGCCCCGCCACTTTCCCTCCCTGCCCCTGCTTCTGGCCCTCTTCCGTTTCTGTCTCTCCACCCATCCCCACCTCCCACTCACCTAAAAGGGGTAGGAACGCTTTCCCTCCCTGCCCCTGCTTCTGCCCTCTTCCGTTTCTGTCTCTCCACCCCTCCCCACCTCCCACTCACCTGAAAGGGGTAGGAACACTGTGGCCACGCCACTCCCCTCATGTCTGCCGGGCCGCCATGGAAACAAAAGAGGGCTCAGATAGTGCTTCCATGGTGGCCATGTTAGATTAGTATTTCCTTGAAACAGTGGGTTGCACGTGTCGCAATCCGTTGTTGCGAAGAAATAAATGACTATAAGCACCCCGAGGCGTAAACCCTAAGTGCTAATAGGCATAATGATGAGTTACTCAGGATGTACCCGGTGGTAATTTGCCAGGACCCACTTTGAAGGCTTGCAGCCCTTGGAGCTGGTCATTATAGCTATATTCCTGACACTATCCCTGCAACCGCTGAGCCAGAGTTCACAAGGCTAGTGCCAAGAGTACCAAAGGGGGAGCTAGGTGTACCGGCTGCTACCTCTGGTGTTCTTCAAGTGATGTTCTAGCATGCAGCCCTGCAGAGGAAACAGCACTTACTTGGCAGAAGGTCCCACTGCGATAGTTCCTGTCCTGTTTACCTGTGTAACACGGCCTAACTCTCCCAGATAGCATGTTGCTTATGACACCTGGGAGCACGAGGCATGCAGCTTTCCTTTACCTCTGCCTCCACTGCCTTCTGGTCCCAGCAGGTCGGCAGTACTCCTGCAGCCCCAGTCGCTGCGCTGGTGCAGCTGCCCATGGTTGGTGTCTGGTGGTACCTCCCTTTCCTCCTCACAGGACATCAGCTACTGCACTTTCAAGGGTGCTGTTCGAATGTGCCTGTCTAAATGCTTTTTCCAGGTTCCTGCACACAATCAAAATCTTTGTGCAGTGGGAATGTTGTGCAGAACACTGGTTCCCATAGGATGCCAGGAGCCCTTGTGGTAGCATGAAGAGGTACAATGAAAAGGGCATTTCTTTGCGCATCAACCACTTTAAAAGCACTTTCGCGAGGGATCAACATTGATCCCTATCCCAAAAAGTGTCCTTAAGAATTTGAATGCTGGAAAATGGGAGCATGGGCTCTATTTAAACCGGCCCCTGAGTCTTGCTCAAAATGTCGCTGATCTGACAGTCCTTAGGCAGCGAGACACTGACACTGAAGGACACTATTGGCCGCAGAAGGAGAGTCTTGTGCCAGCTCTGAACAGCCTTCCACACCAGCGACCAGATCACCTAACATTTGCAAAGGGGCACCCATTTGGGCAAAGGCGCTTAGCATCCGTTTTGCTACTTAGATAACAAAAAATGGAGCAAACGCGGGTTGCCCCAATCCATATCGTCTAAAAAAAGTTTGCAGCAAAACTAAACCAGGCTGTTGTTTTTACTTTGCGTACTCCAAAATAAAAAGAAATAGGTTTACTAGTATGCAGTGATCTCATATGTTATTAGAAACAATTCCTTTTCAATAAAGATTTCCAACGCATGGAAGAAGACAATCCATACCCCAGCCATTACTAGGTGTCTGCAAACGAGCAAAGAGCGACTAAATAAAATAGGGCACAGGCCGTGACCTGCCCAGGAAAACCAGCCTTGTCTTTCTCAACGTGTGCAACGGCGCCTGGTCCTGCACCCAGTGGCCCCATATCATGCCCACATGTCTTCAGAGAGCATGGCGGCCTGTATATTTGAACACACAACTCCTGCTTGCTTTCCACTGCCCTTGGTGTGAAAACAGTGCAGAGTCTGGTCCGCCCTGACTCTCCGCCTCCCGTCCTCAGTTAGGCAATGCACAACGTGGAGAGTGAGGAGAGAGAGCGGCGTGTGGATGGCGCTGAGAGGAGCACGGGAGAAGTGAGGACATACAGCAGAGTTCCCGGCATTCTCTATCAGGCCCATATAGGTTTCTGTTGCCTCCTGTTAATCAGTGTGATAAGCAACATCTTTAATGAATGCCTGAAGCTGAGTGAAGAAGCCTCCACTAAGGTGGATGTGCAGTTCATTAAATTGTGCTACCTCAGCACTACGCCGGCAGTGAGGAGTGGGGTCTCCATCCCACGACCTGCACTGGCAACTACATATCGTTATACAGGAGAAAGCCATGCAAGGCACCCAATCCCCACCAGCATTTGTGAACAGTCCAGAGACACCCTCCATACCAGGTGAATACAAGTGATATAAGGTGTACAGTCAAAATTTCGAAATAATAGTTTCGAATGACAAAAGTTCCGAAACAAAAGTTTCGAACAAAAAAAAGTTTTGAATGTATTTTTTTAAATATTAAAGGCTTTATTTTAATTTCGTATAGTGAAATAAGTGTTTTTTTAAAAAAACAAGGGTTTGGGGGGATCCCCCCATAAAAAAAAGTTTTAAAAAAAAACATTCAAAACTTTTTTTTTCCACACTTTTGTGTTGGAACTTTTGTTATTCGAAACTTTGACTGTCGAAACAGTCACTATGAACCGTGATATAACCATAGAAGCACTGGATGGGTCAGAATATGCAGAAGCAAGGAAGAAGACTATGCTGCTCAACAATTTGAGAGTTGAAGGAGACTGCATAGTTGAAAGTCTACCCATACATCCGTACATCTGACACCTGCAGCAGGTGCAGCCTGGATGTCTTCACAGGATCCAGGCTGTGCATGCAAAAGAGGCCTGCCGGAGCACCAGACAACTTGCTGCACAGAACCATATTCTATACGAGGAAATAAGGTATGGCGGAATCCATCCATGACTTTGCAGCGCCATGCAGTTTTGGGAAAACTAAGGAAGACACAATCAGAGACATGCTCGTGACCAATTACAAAGACATCAAGAGGTAAGCGAAAATGATCAATGCAAAAACATACATTGGTAGACAAAGGGATCATGACAGAGGAGACAGCGATAAGACCCGAGCACGTTGAGAAGTTGGAACAAGCAGAAGTCAAGATGGTGACACAGCAGAATAAAACCTGGCAGTTCACTGAACAAAAATATGCCAGAAAACTTTACAGGAAGACAGCTAAGCAAAGAAAAGTATCTAAATGCTGCAGGTGGGGATACACCCATCACATACATGTATTGCAAATACAAAAACATTGAATTTCGACATCCCAATTTTACCCCATATATATATGTGGGTGGTGGGGAAAAGTAAATAATACATGTGGAGGGAGGGGAGGTGGGGGAGGTTGCAGGGGGTGTCCCCTGCATATATTTGGGGTGAAAAGGGGGGAGAACCAACTTAAACATTTTAGTAATTCACAGTAAAATATTCGCAGTGATCACAGGTTCCATGTGTTCATATCCCTGCAAAGATATCACGATACAAAAATTTCGCTATCTTTTTGCGGCGATATTGAGCCATGGACCCTGCGGGGGACAACCCCCGCAACCCCTGCATTCTTTTTAAATGTGCGGGGGCCACCCCCGCAAACCTCGCTCCCACACGTTATCCCCCCCAAAAATATTGCCTATGGCGAGACAAACAACCATATGTATGGCGATATTTTCGGTGGGAATAATATGTAGGGATACCGTGATCACATAGATCGCTGCAGGTGTGGTGACAAGCAGCACCATGCTAATGTTGCCAAGCGTCCCGCGACACAAAAACACTTTATGAGCTGCAAAAAAGCTGGCCACGTCACAAAGTGCTGCACTTTAAGAGAAAGTCTGTAAGTCAGCAAGGTAGCACCCTCTTCGACCGATACAGAGCAAGGAGACTCAGATGGTCCTACTGTCCTGGCGGGAAGCAACAAGAACAAAATAACCAAACCATATCGTGACGTCATGATCAATGACACTGTGGTTTCAGAGTCCAAACTCACCATATAGCCTCGCAGTCTCAGTCACCTTATAAAATGTGTAGGCTCAGAGGAACTGCAGCTCAAGCCCTCCGGCATTGGGCCAGGGGTATATGGGTGTAACAGGATCAAGCTCAAATGATACATCAGTAACCTGTTGTGCAGAGGACGACTCCCTAGGAAGAGGGTATATGCCATTGACGTGGGCGAGGCCATACTATGATGGCACAAACAAAGAAGTCTTAAAATAAAACTGGATCCATGCGGGATACAACAAGTGTACTCAGTGTGTGCCATGTCCATGGTGGAACTCCTCAAACATCACAATGACATTTTTGGAAATGATTTGGGGCAAGTGAAACAGCATACACATGTGCAAGTACTCAAAAAAGGCACAATACCAATAAAGCACAAGGTACAGACCAGCCCCATTCACAGCTAGAAAGGAATTGCAAACCCTCCTAGAAGACAATTGACGCTGAGGGTACCATAGAGGTTGTGAAAGACACCATCTGGCTTAGCCCAGTGATACTCACTAAAAAAACAGGGATGCCTTATGTGTCAATTTAAGAAGTCTCTACAAGAGTATTATAAATGGACAACTTCCCGCCTCGGAATATACCGAGACTCATGCTTGTGGTAGGAAGTGTGGACGTGTTGACAAAGTTGTTCATGATAATGATTAAGGCCTGTCATCAGGTTCCGTTGCATGAGGATTGGAAAGACTTGGCAGCACTCATAACGCTGGTAGGAATCTACCGTTTTACCCTGATGCCCTTCGGCCACTCACCAGCAGTATCTGTATTTCAATGACTCATGGACCATATACTCAAACATTTTAGCAAAGTGGTCTACTTCCAGGATGACTTCCAGCTGTTCGGGAACAATATAGAACAACACAACCACACACTTCAAATACTGAACAGATTGAACAGAGCGAGCGTGTGTTTGCGCCATCGGAAGTGCTGTTTCAGTGCACCGACAGTCAAATACTTGGGGAGCACCATCTCAAGTGAAGGTACCAGACCAAAAGAAGATCTTGTGAAGGCAGGGGCCACCCCCAGGGACAAGGACCAGTTAAGGTAGTTCAAGGGCCTTGTCAGAGGATTATTCTAAAATTGTTAAGCACTTCCCCATCAAGATAGAACTGATGAGATAACTATTGAAGAAAGGGGTGCCGTTTACATGGCCTGATGACTGTCAAAACTCGTTTGAGCAGATCAAGCAGACGCAATGACTGCTCCATGCAAAACCCTTTGATAACAAATTGGAAACCAGTGTCACAGTCGATGCCAGCTCATGTGGCATTGGAGCTACCCTTACCCAGCAGAAGGGGCACAAAGAACACATAGTGGTGTATGCCTTGAAGTCACTCACTGAGTCCAACTACTCCATCATAGATGAGGAGATGCTAGCTTGCCCCTGGGCAGTGCAACATCTGAGAGACTATCCATTGGGGAAGAACATGTGGGTTACTTAATAACCCTAAGCCGCTAGTAAGCATCCCACAACCGGGTGATCATATGCCTTAAACCCAGAGACAAGCCAGGTTTGTGGCTAGAATTCAATCATTCTTTCAAAGCGGAGCATATCCCAGAGTGGAAAAATGAGCAAGCAGACTGCATGTCAAGTCTTCCTATAGCAAACGAAGGAAAACACATGGAATTCTTAATTGATGAATGAATAGTAACTTCCCTTCAAGACCTCAGAGAGAAGTGGAACACAACCATAAGCAAAGACGCATGGAGGCACCATGACAAGGAAGACTCAGACATGGATCTGCTCAGAAGATTCTTAACCACTCAAGGGACAGATGAGAGGAATCTACCTCACTCACTACAGCCATATTGGAAGGCGACAGATCAAATCAAGTGCAAGGAATATTTGTCAGGCGCACCGACAAGTTTATCCCACCTAGAGATTTGAGGAAACACATTATAGGAAAAGCTTGCCAAGGCAATCTGCGAGACATGCTGACCAGAAAGAGGATCATGGGAAACTACTGGTATTATGCAATAGACAGCAACATCGATTTTGAAGACAATAGTTGTCACACAAGCGCCGATAGTGACAATGGTCTGCACACCAGCCAGGTGCCTCTGCAAAACATTGACATCCCAGTTCTGGCATGGAAGAAGCCCCTTGGGTGAGAATGGATGATGACAATGCATTTTGGGCTCTCCAACGGCATGTAATCAATGAGTTGCCAGTAGTAGTCCAAGAAGGAGTATACACCAGCCAAGAAGTAGCGCTGTTTATTATGGCTGGGTAAGCCCAAATCATACAGCCCAGTGGGACAGAACTGGTTTCATGAGAGCTGACAAACTAGCTCACTGCGAACAATACTTTTGAACTGATAATACAAGATGTGTACAGTTAGGAACAGTTACACTACAAGCTTCACATTTTCACTGTTCTCACGAAGCTGACTGGTTATACTATGTCATTCCCCTATAGGTAAACATATGTTAGTTGAACGTGATTGGAGCAAAACAGACCTGCCCTCTCCTGGTTTATTCCCCCCTCAGTGTGGCGCCACTTAGTCTCCCTCACTAACTCGCAAAAATATTTGAAATTCGTAATAACATACTTGTGCTGACCTATGGATCTTTAGTCATCTGCCATTGGTCAATAAAAAGAAAGGAAGGAACACAAGACGCCATGATCTAGTGGGATGGGAGGCATTCACATGGCACCTGCTCAATGAGAACCCTCGAAAATATTGTTGCAGACATACTGTGTACTTGTTGATTTTCAGGGACACCAACACGTACCATTTGGTTGCTTCTTCCCTAAGCGCCCCTTCATTCCACATCCTTGTTCCCATACTTACTGGCCAAGGAGTGGTTCGAAACTGCCTGGATATGGTCGACCCTGAGTAACCGTAGGACTGGCTCGTCAACCTTGGTTGTATCGTCCGGTGTTGTACCCACTGATGGGGGTCTGCTGGAGACGAGCTGCCAGAGTTCAGCTTCACCCACCTCTCAGCCACGGCATGTTTTCTGCATTTTCAAAATGGCCCGCTGTGAAAGGCCCATCTACAGCATCTCCCTGGATTGCGCATACCTGTGTTTTCCCCTTCCTTGCACTTATGCTGCAGGGTCCCGGGCATTCGTATTGTTATGTATACAGCGTGCCCCGCCCCCCATGGCCCCCTTTTTTCCCTCCATGCTTGGTTCCTGGGGCTGGGAACAGCCTCCAGTAATCCCTTGTCTCTCCCTTGAGGGTGTTCCGCCTGCCCATATCAATCCCACATTTGGTAGTTGCGCCCCTCTGCCTCGCACTGAATCAGCACCTTCATTACAACAACATGAACAGCCTTGTGGTCATGGACTCCATTTCAAAGTGGAATGAACTGAAATGTTCCTAAAGTAATTAATTATAACCAATCATTGTTGTCCTTGTTTATAACCAATGAATAAATAGGTAACAAACAATACATTGTTTCTTCTGTATCCACAACATAGATTTACTCCAGTCTAATTATAAACATATTTTGTTATTAGAATATTTAGATGAGAACACTATACTTGTATTCTTAACTCTTTCATGACACTAGTCTTCAGCGCCATGGCCAAGTCTTATTGCTAGGCTCAGCATCCCACAGGGAATTCCTTGTTTTTTTACACACAGTTGTTGTACTACACCACCTCCATTTAGTTAACCATTCTGGCAATACTGAACATTACAACCCTCACTAATAGAAAACAAACCCCAATTTATCTCACCGTCTGAAAAATGAAATATATATATGACAAAGGTTTTAATGTTACATCATAATAGGTAAATATTACCATACAGAAACTGCATTTGCAAACAAAATCAAAATATAGAATACTAAGCAAAAATGAACACACTTCAAAACATAAAAAACAAAAAAAGAGCAAGAATAATGAATTGATGGGTGAATTAAGGTTACATAATTGGTGATTGTAAAGTAGTTTTTTGGTATCCTGATTTACCTGTCTTTTTAGTGACTTCTTTAATGCTTAATATTGGTATTTCCAATGTTTGTTGCCTCTAACTTTTTTAAAGGAAGGAAACAACTGATTTCTAAATGTTATTTTCTTCTGTTTTCATGCGTATGTTTGAAATTGTTTATAGATCATACATACAAGTATAAAACTTAAAGAAATCCCACATATCTCGGCAATACAGTGTTCACTTCATAAGTGCAAGAAGCTGGAGAAGACAGTCTCAAATTACAGACTGCTGCATTTAAAAAGGTAACATCTATAACACAGTCCTCGTCGGTGCTGGAAAGAATTATCAATTGAAAGTCATATAATCAGCTAACTGCTGATTTTCTTCAGAGCAGGAATGGCCCTTGATTACAAGTGTGTGCAAAAATGTCTAGCGGGGCAATATGTTTTTAGAATGGTTTGCTTTATGATGTCCAGTTCACTTCAATATGATTGCAATTGTATTCTGGATATTTTCTTTGTTTTTTAAAAAGATTTCTTGAAGTGCTTTGATAGGCTAGGTGAGGAGAAACCCACTTCAAGCCATGGTTGCCCCATTGAACAATGTAGCAAGGAGTGTCTGGGGGAGGGTGGCATAGGATAAGGGTGCCTTTTGCAGAAGACCTAGGTCACAATCTAGTTTCCAAAGTATGTATTGACATTACACAAATGTACCACATAGATACTCATAGTAGATATTATGGATCATTGAAGACAATAATGCAGGAGCGTTCTGGGTGTATGAGTCTATCCACCATTGTGAGTTTCAGAATCAGCAAAGTAGTGGAGGACTATAAGCAGTCCTGGTTGGGTGGCTCCAATGGGATTCGCGTGGAGGTGTGTGAGGGGCAGAGATTGATAAGAGAAGACAATGTTTAGGAACCAATCATGCCCTGTTTTTGGCAGATCTTGCTATTCGGTTTGGACCGTAAAGTGCGCTAACGCCTAGAATAACAAGATGAAAATGAATACATCATCAACCTCAATAGATATTCTTCAACGCGTGCCACCTACCTTGGTACACTAATCCGGTTCAACCAACACAAGAACACTGCAATGATTTTCCTGTCACTGCACCTGATAAACAGCGCGCGACCGCTGCGCAAGTAATCTCGGATATTCTGATTTTGATGATGGTGACAGACATTTTTCATGGGCTATTGACCATCTGGATAGGGCAGGTCTGATGCAGAAGTTAATTAAAATAAAATACTGCAAACCTAATGAATTCCAATAAGGATCACTTTCCTTAAAAGCTTTAAAAAAAATGAAGTCATTTGGTAAGTTAGTGCAGGGTGAAGTCTAAGGAAGAATTGTTATGTCGTGGCCCGCCGATTTACTTAATGAAATATTACTGCAAAATATTGCCATTGCAATCATTCTAAAAGGGAGACTGCCCTCTGCTCGTCAATATCCTCTTTAACTATGTTCAATATAATAATGTTCTTTATGAAAATATCTCAGAAAAATGCATAGATATGGCATATATCTTTAAAGACAGCAGCTGGGACCGGCCCTACCAATATTGAAGTGACGCAATAATCTAGTAATCTGGTCGGTAACAGGAGCTTTGGCCGCAGCAGATTCCATGCAGCAGATTGTCCCCTGTACTTGCGCCTTCTCAATGTCACTGGGCCTAGTAAGATCGTTGTTTTTGTTCTACCGTGTTCCCCTCCCTTTCCTCGTCGCGCTCTGAAACACTTGTGCATGAGCGCAATATAAATAAAATATCATATATCATCGAAGTAGAATTCATTGAATTATTTTCATCAGATTTTGCCCCAAATATATGTGGCGTGGGTTTAGGGTGATCATTAATGTTGGGGTGTTAAGGGAGAGCTGTAGGGGTCTATTCCTGCATATATCTGCAGCAAAATCAACAAGTAAAAATGAAAAATAATAAGTAAAAAATAATTTCAATAAAATCTTTTCGCCCAAATCACATAGAACCATCTGGTCAGCAGGGGGCGCCATCAGTAAAGAATGTGTGTTTATTGGAGTGTGTCGCCGAAGGGGTGGCAGAAGGACACTTTATCTGGCATCATCCCAGTTAGCATCGGAATCAGCTAGCCTTTTCAACAAATGTAATGAAGAGCCATTTATTATGGTCCTATAATGGCCTCTTGGGATTCCGGTTACACAATGGGTGCATTATGGTCCTATAATGGCCTCTTGGGATTCCGGTTACACAATGGGTGCAAGGGCTCAAGATGCAGCATTTTTAACATCTCACCAGAAAGGCGAGGTGGCATTGCAGAACCATAACACATTGTTGTGTCATTTATTTAATATGTGTGTTTTCAAAATAAATGTTTTAATACGCAATATAGATTGAACGATGCCAACAGCAATGGAGCACTGCACATCAAAACGAAATATTAAAAGGCGAATTAGTCAATTTATCACAGTAAATAAAAAAGCACAGATCGAGCAGACGTGATTTTTTGTGTGTATTTTTCATACGTTCCTCAATGGTCGTAATCCTGAAATTGGAGATCGTAAGCATGAATATTATTATTATTATTATTATTATTATTATTATTATTATTAAAAGCTGTTACAGTGGTGGGACATGCAATCCCTGAGACGGGTCAGTGCCCCTGACTTGGTTACGTTCATGCCAATATCTGGTGACGGAAGAAATCTCCCAAGGGAGCGAGGATAATGCAAGGGTGGTGGCCTGCACTGGTGCGTTGCTGCTGCACACATGCCTCTACAGCAGACAGACTGACCACATGGTCCATCCTATGGCATATCCATAGCGTGACCAGACGTCCCAGTTTTGCCGGGACTGTCCCAGTATTTGGTGCTCTGTCCCCCTTTCTCAAGATTAAGTTCCCATTGGAAACTGCAGTGGTCCCGGTGTTTTGTATAGGTCTTCATAGATAGCAGGCAGAAATGCATAATCTTGCCCAGAAGAAATGCTGCATTTTACAACTTAAGCTAGTGTTATTTTGTGATGAATTAATTATAATTTAATTATAATACCGGTTTCTTTGAACATTAACACTTAAACCACCTTCTACTCCAAACACTATTGAAGTGTAGTGCCTTGACAGCCACTTTCACGAGTTAGTCCTACTTTTATGTTAGTTGCCCTGTCCCATTTTTTTTCTACTTTTTAAATCTGGTCACCCTACATGTACAACTATTTTCAAAACATGTTCCTGTGGATTTTCTTTAAAGTTCACTTTTAACTTTACTGCTTGGAGGCGAGATGTGCAGACCCGTGAAGCTGGACCGCTTGTTGATATTGGCGGCATTCACCGAAACATGAAAGGGCAGCTTGCGAGCTGGCAAAATGGGCACTCGCAGCAAAGGAACTGTGCCCAGCTGCCCACAGAGGACACATCCAATTAAAAGATAACACGCCCAGTCACTAATAACTTTGGCCATACTTAGCGGTTCTGCAGGCGAGCGGGGCCGATAAGTGCCCGTGTGGCAGCTGCACTTACCTGAAGCGGTCCTTCGACACTGACAGGCACCGTCCAGGTTCCATGGCAGTCCCATTTCAAAGAGAGCCATTACCCCCCTGGATGAGCAAAAACAGTGTGTTCCTTTGTCAGAAGGGTAGACAAGCATTCTGGGAGGAGGCCGGCCAAATGGTAAAGTTTCAGTTAATGTTTTAGAACAGGAACTCAGACAATTCTATGGCTACAAATGTGGAAGTAATTTTTTTGGGAGGTCAACATACTTACGTTATTAGCATTTTGGGCAGTTAATGATATCTGTTGTTTTTCAAGTCTGAGAGCAAATTAGAAGTCTGTTTTGTAAAAGTTCACATCAAGCCATGAAAATAGGAGGGAGGCACTGTGGGAAATGTAAAAAAAATAAATATCACCAGCAGGTTTAAAGGGTCCTCGGAGCCCTACAGATTAGAAAACAAATGTGCACAATCTATGTCAATTTCTGATTTCCTGCTCCCTATTTGATGGCACGTTTTTTGATTTTCTGAAATTAAAAACATCAAAAATAGTCTTAATGGGGTAGTTCGGTCAGAAATGTTTTTGGCCCAGTCTATCTGGCATGTATTTTAGAGCATACATTGATCATTCTTAAAAAACATTCCAATGCAATTTACCAGATTTGTTCTCACTTTAATACATGTGAAAACTACTAGTCAGTTACTGCCATCTTGAGCTTGTGTTATTCGTTGATCCATCGCCCTAAATTCAAGTGCCCATGCGGCACTAATTCAGATCACCCGCCCTAACACTGAATTCACTAGACACTCATGATGCGCTCCACCTATTTTAATGACGTTAGTGAGCAGCGTAGCCAAACGTACCCTGTCATCACCAACGTCATAATGTTATCTAATGCAGAACCAGGAACATAAACACACATAGCCACAACAGATGCTAACCTTTTGTTTCTTTTCACAAAGATGATACAAACGGTTTATTTTGAAGAAACAGCAAAAGTCAGGAGAGTAACAAGTACTTTTATTTTTGACATAATGCTGAAAATAGGTAATTAAGTGCACAAAAACATGGGTAACTTTTTTAATAGAGGTTATAGCTAGCGAACATTGCATGGTTCTCATTTTTCATTTAACTGTGAACGATGATCCTATAATGCTGATTCCGTTCATCGATCGACTAATCCAAGTCTTTGCATTCTTCACAGAAAGTTATTATCTTCCATCATGAATTTCTGATCAACACACATGGCGTTCCATTACAGAGAAGAAATTAGTGGTTTAAATTACAAATGCAACACTTTCCCACCCGCACATGTTCAGAAACTATAGGCTGCCCTGTTGCTCCTTAGTACTGCAACCGCAAAAGGACAGATTGGTGTCTGGCGATCGTCCCAGTTGATGGTTATTACAGATGCACTGTTGATGAATATTGTCCAATTAAGGTTGAAGAAGCCGTCGACGAGTAAACTGTACCCATGACAGGGCACATCAGTATAATATAACTATGTACAATCGAGAATGGAAAAATATATTTCAGTACCCAATATATAATTGTATACACACAGTACATATTTCTGTTAACTATCAATTTAAGTTACAATTAACACATACAATGTCTATTATTTGAACATTCATCCGTCACAACGTTAATCATATAGCATACAGCACACTTGCCATACCCACTTGCATAAATATTATTTAAAACGTTGCTTACATTGTGTCTTGTGTTTCCAAAGACAGATCTCAGTAATAGAAACATAACTTTCCTATGTAGGCTTTCAATGTAGTGAACCTTATCACTTTGTGGTTATTCAACACATTTTGGGCTTCAAATCGTTTGTGCCTTGGATTCAAGGACAATTAACAATGCAACCCTTCATCCAGCGTTCACAGCATGGCAGAGAGAGTTTTGTTTTGGGAACACATGCCACAAAAATGAACATTATTAATGGCAAGCTGTGCAGTGAAAAACAACGAAATATTTGAAGTATCCCACATACGAAAATAATGTCTTCCATTTGAATGGTATCAATGCGCCAGGTCCCACAACCTTTACGTATTCTGTCAAAGATGACCACAGGGAAGGTGCTGACAGGCTCGAATTTGCCTATACTTCAATAGGGCAATGCCCAAAAAAAGGCAAATTAATAGTGTGCAGCGTTTTTTTTTTGGGCAAAGTGGGCCACTTTGTTTCTGAAATAAACAGAATTTGAATACAAAAGAGGTGGTTTAATATATAGAGACAGCACGGATGGACCGGGAAGGGGTGAGGGGCGATTTCACAACAGGCTGGGTGGACTGTTGCAGCCAGGGCAGCACGTGGAATGAGCAACAATAAAAATAAATACAAGTTTACATCATTAAAATTCCAGCATGCCTCAAATTAGTGCAGTTTTGTAAGGCTTACTGGGTTCTGTGTAAATCTTTTTCAGAAATCATATTGATTTCTGCACTGATGCATGTGCGCCTTGTTGTCCTCCACATGTGGGCCTCCACAGTAAGATGTAAATGTGCAAAGACCACAGGCGCATGTTCATAGTGCACATTGGCAAGAAATATTCCTTTGCTCGTTATTTCAATGTTGGCAAACACTGTGGCACATACATCTTTGGTCTATTGCTATCTGCAGCCACTTTTCATGATTCCTATAGACTTCATATATTCTATTTATTTATTGGTTATTTGTAGAGCACCTATACAAAAAATTGTTTTTCAATGCGCCACAAGACAAAAGTGGGGGTGGGAGGGCAGGGAAGAAAAAAACAATAACGGCCCAACTAGGACTTGTGTCATTCGGATCATGCAAGAGCAGTAACAAGAAGTGAAGGGAGGAGTATGGAAGGGGGGTGTAGGTTGGGGGCAGAAGGGAACATGCTAGGATGGGAGGGAGGTGCCGGGCAAGAGGAGGTATCCAAGTGCAAGGTTGGAGGAGGAGGAAGTGAAGAAGAGGGCCAATGGAGCTAGGCAAGTGCTAAGAGGTGGCCAGATGGGCAAGTGCCAGGGGTAGCAGGGAGTGAGGACCACATGCGAAATGCAAGGATGGGGGTAGACCAGGCTCAGTAGGGATGCACACCACCCCAGGCTTGTCAGAAGAAAGGGGCCTGGAATGGAAAGTGCAGGTCGAGGGGGGGGATTGGAAGACAGGGTGCTAGGGTATACTGGGCGAGGAGGGCCTGGTGCCCTGTGGAGCTCAGTAAGGACTGCTTAGCCAGTCAATGTGACAGAGGGGGGCATTAGCAGGGGGACGGAAGGAAGAAGAGAAAAGTTGGGTCTTGAGAATCTTCCAGGAATCTAGGGAGATAAGGCAGAAGCCTGAAAGTGGCCATTACAGAGGGATGCTCCTGCCAAGGCAAACAATCTACCCCACACACTCTGCTTGGAATAGAGTCTGATCTGCAGAGAATTGCAGCTAGATGACCGAAGGTCTCTAAGAGGGAGGCCTTTAGGGAAAGAGTTGGATGCATAGGGGTCCCTGACCCAGAAATCCTTGTGGATGACGCAGAGGGTCTTGAACATGATCCTCACAGCCACTGGGTGCCAGTGGAGATATTGTTTAGCATGAGAGATGCAGTCTTTGGACTTGACGCCAAGGATAAGTCATACATTCCTATTCTGGATTAGTTGAAGGAGGTAAAGGGAGGATTTAGATAGATTGAGCAAGAGGCTGGTGCATTAGTCCAGCCTGGCGAGGACCAGAGCTCTGTAGACTTTGAGTTTGTGTATGTCTGCTGCTTCAATTTTCTGCTTAGATTTTTCAACTAGTGTGAGTTCATTACAAACAGTTTTTGTTTGAGTGGACAATATCCAGAGTGCCTCCCCTCGAGATTCGGTAAGAGAGTGTACGTTCACTTATACCTTCAAAATATTTCTCTGAATGGGTGGTCTGGTCTGGCTGCAGGGTTAAACAAAGACTGTGATCCACCAATCAGTCCGAGTGTAAAGTAAGAAAATTGTGGGTGTGTTGGGTTCCTTGCGCCTGACCCTTTGTTAAGCACAAATTATGTGAAGGTAATAAAATAGTAATTTATTGGTTTCAAACCAAGAACATGTTTAATTATTTAGATAGAGCCAGCATATTGCTTTTGGAGGCACATGCAATTGTTTCGCCCTTACACATTCTTTCTCAAGGCACAGTTACAGTTTGAGTCTGTGTAACAAAGTGTAATGTTTGTTTAAAACAGTTGGTACACTCCTGTACACATTTTCCACATAGTACATATATTCGGTAAACCATTAGTTCTCTTTTGCTAAATCAAAGTAAGCATTCACCAATGGCTCCACACAAATCCACCTATGCAATTTATGATCACATTTAATAATTTTCATAATCTCGATCAGGCAGCAGTCGAATACAATGTATATTTGTTCCTTTAATAGCCAATCTTCCAGAGGTATACTCGTTTGTGATTCCATGATGGTGGATAAGCCCTTGTGATTCCATGGTGGTGGATAAACCCTCAACACTAGTAAGAGTGAAGTCCACATCAATAGCACAATTGTCAATCAGTAGTGAAGATGCTTTAGTTATTTCTGTGTGTGATATTTACGATTCGTCCACATGTATTGGGGTAACAGGAAACATTGTCTGTTTCTTGGATAGGTTTTATTTAGAGGGAGTGGGTTGTCTGAGCGGTTCTGCAAGCAATTCTGAAACATTTTCTGTGTTGGCTGTTTCTTCTAGGTGATGCTGTGTGCTGTAACAATGATCCTGGGTTACTTTCAATGGGTCACTGCTGACATTCAATTCAATCCGGTCACTGGACATATGCATCATGACACTGAATCTTGTGACAACCATGTTGAGCCTCGAAATGTAGCTGGTCCCAAGTTACAACAGTTTGGCAAGTGACATAATTATTTTGTGTAGTTTTCTGAGTCTTTATGCTCCTCTTCTTCCTAGGCCTCTAATCAAAGAGAACAAAATGCCTAATTTATCGTACACTAACAGAATAAATGAATGACAACATGAACATGTAATATCACTGATAAACAACTATATTTTAACGTTCTGTTATGCACCCGTTTACTGATTTTTCCTTGAAACAGTCAAATTGGATTTGCCGACCACCAGACCAAGCTGAAAAATAACATTTTGAAATTGTATGAACCTTGAAATGTTCTCAGCCACTTAAAGATTCATAAATACATAAATAACAAAATGTCACTATGGAAACCATTAGAACATATTAAATATGACATCACAGTTAAAATGGATGATAAGTGATGTTTTACAAATACACCTCTTGTCTATGTGTCTCTTCATTTTCGACCACTTCAGTAGTACATTCCTTGTACATAACAAATTCAAAGAACATTGATAAAATTGTTAAACAATTTAATGCTATAATCCTTGATCTCACACACTACACCTTGAGAAAGTTGATTTAATGTTTGTCGACCTTATAATATAAGTTAAACTATGTAAAAAGATACAGTTAATCATCTGATTAAAATGTTTAAATTAGTATTGACATAAAGCCGAACACTGTGTACATGTAACATTTTAAAAAGACATATTTGAAAACTGTATCTGGTAACCTTCAGTGAGGTGACAGGAAATTGGTTTGAGATCATCCTGCAAAACATATTGATTAAATTGTGGCCCCTTAAATGTGTTGTAATGTTATTTTGTTTCAACTATTCACTAAGCAGCTAAAGTTTATAAACAACATCATGCACCATTCATAAAGTGAAAGGGTCTATGTTATTCAGCGACAAAGCACATTTTTCTGAAGGTTTACTTTCATTGTTGCATGTGTTTCTGTGATAAATACATCAAGGTTGTTAATCGGATGCTTTGCAATTTGCTGACAGTATTGCAAATTATCCACAAAAAAGTTATCTTAAATGTAAAAAGATATTGTTAATCAATAACTATTAGCATAAATCATATTACTTCTCATATCTTATCCTCCATACCAGTTGCAGGTGAATAATAGTATGTTGTTGAAGTTCCAGGCTCGCCTATATAACAGTACTTGTAATAATAAAGATGTAACATCAAAAATATACATTAGATGTAAAAGATGGTCGGTATTAACAAAGAAGCCTCAAAAGTTGATATTATACATAACAATAATCAATATGTTTTAAGTTGAACTTGAACAAATACATATTTTGTATAGTCGCATCTCAAGGAATATTCTAAAAATAAATATTTGATTGGTGAGTGAGGTTGCTGTTAACTCCGGGATAGTGGTCAATGTAGCATCATGGTCCTTTAATCAATGTATTCATAGCATTGTTCAATAGAAAATGGACATTAGTATTATAATTGTTAGCACATCAAAAACAATTTTAAAAGGTTTGTGTGCAAGTTTCTTGGCTTTACCATTAGGATGTTGGACGTGTCTGCAGTTTCATCCATGGTAATGGTCTGTAATTCCATCAGTGTAGGCTAGGTAAAGACAGACATGGCAATTTCAAAAAAATTACCTATTTTTAAAGGACGCAATGTGAGTGTGTGTTTGGAAAGTCTCCCATTGTACTGAACTATTTGAGTATCTCTAAAGTACGGATACACAAAGTAATCTAAAGCTCAAAATGTACAAACCACAATACATCATGTCATGAAGGAAACTTGTATAATAAAATATCAATGGAAATATTCCCCAAAAACTGAAAACCGTTTATTATATTACCTGTTCAAAGACTATTTCAATATATTGAGTGGTCATTTATAAGACATATTATACAGGCAACTTTAGAAAATGGTCAAATACATTTAAAAATACAGCATCCGTTACTCACCTGGGTCAGCGTGTGCTGAAATTCAGTTGGAGCTGCATTGGGAAGTAATTTGTGAAGGAGTCTGGGGCGATGCTTTTTAGAGTACTGTGATTGTACGTACATATCTTTTGTGAAGTGCATGCTGAAGACGCGGAAGTGATTGCCCCTCACGTCATCCAAGACATCCTTGGCTCTGCTTTCAATTTCGAACACTGGAAATTCACAGCTCAAGAGCCATTTTCTTTTTAAGTTTCAATCCTTTGGAAATACATTCAGGACTGGCTTTTGGCATGGCTGTTATTAGGGCAACCGAAAACGATACAAGAAGGCATTTTTGGATTGTCCCTATGATCTGTTAAAGAAATATAAATAACTATTACTATTAAAAATGTATCACAGTGAGTAAATAAAACATCGTATTCCTTTGATGATAAAAAAGTACTTTATAAAAAATTGCACCTAAAGGAAATATGCATTGATAACATGCAATACAAATGATTACATTTGTAAACAATATTCTATGAGGTTATGTGCTAATTACAGAGATAAAAATGCATGGGACGGTTGATAATGGTGTAGACATTTTGAATAAAATAAAATGAGAGTAGGGTGTACATTGAGTATAAAGCAATAGAAAGTGGTCTAGCAGAGAACGTTAACACTACAGAAAACAATAGTAAAATTTGACTAACCCTTACTTAGAAGAGCAGATGTGCAACAAAGGTAAAAAGTGAAAACTGGCGATATCCGTTGTCCATCGCACAGGTGTGTTCTTGTTAACTCCCAGAGTGTTTATAAAGGATTACAGAAGTGGGTGTGTATGTGAATGTCTGACATGTTCGTTCACACCCACCAGGCCTCTATGACAATGTTATACCTCCTCAATCCTGCCAGTGCAGCCCCCTTGCGATCGCATGCCCACAGGTGCAAAAAGCCATTAATAGTGGAGGGGGATGGATGTGGATGAGGCGGGTGCAATAGGCCCAGAACACAGTCAAAGGACAAATACATATGTTGATTGCAGGGATAGGGTCTTCAAAGGGGAGTCTGGAGACACAGGGTCTGGGTGGCCATGTGGATAAGGGTCCCCATGCGAAAGAACCCTTTATGGTGTACATGGTATTCGGCACCTTGAGCATTCCCATCCTGCCAGCCCCCTTGCGAGATCACGCCCACAGGTGCAAACAGCCATTGATGGCGGAGAGGGATGGATGTTGATGAGGGGAGCGGGATAGGCCAGTAAACCTGTTAAAGCACACCAATCTTTTACGGTACTCTTAGATGTTTGGACATGTTGTGGACTTACAAAAAATGTCTAACGAGTGTTCAGATTAACTGATTTTATTCGTTTTTTATTTAGCTTGGTAAAGCGGATGGTGGTGACACTACAAATTATACTGCTCCGGTCGAGGTACTATCTGTATAAATCCACAGTATTGTCTGTGGTCACTGAGGAATTCATCACAAATGGCTCGAACCACAGAGGCAGGTATTACTCGTTAAACGCAAAATCCCAGTCTTCTATGAGTCCACTGTGTAAAGACACGATATGCCACAAGTCTTTACCACCTGTGTAAGAGATACAGAAATAGTTTACTTAAATTAATCCAATAGTTGCATTTCTTTTGGTTTGCACTACCTTTTTAAATGTAAGACATTGTTATGCTTTAAAAACTACCTTTTCACGCAAAGTACTGACAGTACTTGTGATTTTAGGTAGGGATCAATTAGAAATGTGAACGCACATTGCAGCAAAAACAGTTTGGGAGATACTTGCAAGTGAAAGAAACTTATTTGTTCGGACGATAAATCTAAAGATGAACACTTTGGTTTCCATCAAAGTTATATTGATGTAGGGGAACAACATATTATGTTAGCTGGCTCAGTCGTCAAACACACACCACATATAGAGTGAACTTACTCGGTACTTAGATTACGAGGGCGAACTGTAGCTCGAAGATCGTGCATAAGGACCGTCATCATTCGCAGCACAGATCTTGTAAAGGAGGTGGCCCTGAAGTCATGCAGCTCAGTAACACATTGCAGTGGCTTGTCTTCTTTGGCAATATAGGCCAAGCAGCCAGAGTTTTCTCTGCAACAGCACTTCTCCACCAGAGTAGGCATAAGCTCACAACAATGGCAGGTACACCAGGTAGAACCGTGTTCCATGCGACTGGGTTCAGACTCCAGTGATCGATCCTCATGACTTTAATCTGACTCCACATTGTCTCGAGTTTTTTCTCTTTCAAAGATTTCCTCTTCTGAATATTTGGGCTCGTACAGGTATGGCTGAATTGTTGCCATAGTTCCTGAATAGTGAAGAAGCACAGAATCAACAGTGAGGCAAATAAAATGTTTTTGTTTGTATACAGTAAAGAAAAGAGGTTTCCCATTAACATTCAATGTTACAAAAAGACAAGCGAAGAAACAGCCATGCTACAAAACACATTGTGAAAAGACAACATGAATAGGCTCAAACTTTAAAAGTTTCCACGGACACATATTTAACTCTGGGTTGGTAAAGACATGTTTCCATAATATAAGAAATGAAAAGCAACTTCTGGGTTAATTCATTTTAGGCAGTATAAGTACCAGTTCTCAGGGTGTTGTACATGGCAGATAGCTGAACAGAGCAGAAACAAGTCAGGGAAGCTGGAATAAAATACACTGAGACAAAGGAAAGAGAATCTCCAACGTTGTGTGATCAGAAATGGTTTGTTTACACTTGTCGAGAAATGAGGCGTCTTTGCATTTCTATAGAGACACGTCAATAGATCGCTCACAGGGGACATTGACATGAGACGTGCATTGGGGCTGTGAAATGGGGCGTGAGCATTGAGTGATGTCAGTGTGAGGGGCGGGTGATCTGAATTAGTGCCGCCAGGGCACTTGAATTTAGGGTGATGGATCAACGGATAAGATTAGCAGTAAATGGCGGTACCCGGCCCGTCGTTTTGGCATGTGTTAAAGTGAGAAACAATGTGGGTAAATTGCATTGAAATTGTTTTTAAGAACGATCAATGTATGCTCTAAAATGCATTCCTGATCGATTGGGCCAATAATATTTCTGACCGAAGTGCCCTTTAATTGAAGGGTTATATATGAGACCACTTTAAAGTACATAATAGAACAGTTTGGTTTCCTGTGAGCTTTATGTTAATCCCATTGTGAATCTTCAGTAAAACATTTGGTGATCTTTCAAGTATGGAAGCATGCAAAAATGGCTCATGTCATAATTTAGCTTTATATCCCAGGGGCAATACCGTGATTTATGGGCCCTGAAAACCAAGTTAATGTCCTGAGCACAGCCAGGGCTTTAAATGAGGTCTTCAGGGCCCATATCTCCCGGTACAGACAGAGGGTTTGGTCTATAAAGCTATTATGTTTCTAAAAAAATAAACAATAAATCTGCTTCATTAAAATGGAATCAGCCTGGAGTGGTTGTTGGGAACTGACTAATTCCCAGCAATCATGTCCATGGCTGTCAGAGTGGCTCTCCAGTGAAGAGGGAGCGCCACGCTGAAAATCATGGCTGCATGCCTCTCAGTGCAGCACTCCCATGATGAGAGGTAGTGCTGTGCGGAGAGCCATGCAGTGCTGGCAGCATGGCTGTCAGTGTGGTATTCCTGTGATGAGGGAGCGCCGTGCTGAGAGCTGTGAGTGCAGCGAACCGGAGGGAATATCAAAGCCTTCTCGCATTGGCTAATCGCAGGGTTATATGGAATTTCAGAGCCATTCCTGCCCGTAAAAGCCCAGAAATTGGCCAATGAGGGAGTGCCACGTCACTCGCCAAGGACATAATATCTAATATATATATATATTAAAAACGTTGCACCTCATTAAAAAATATGAACCGTCCTTCTCATTTTAGTGTTTCTAAGAAAAATATTGACCTTTAGATTTTGTCTTACATTTTTTTCCACAAATCAGTTGGTGGAGGGTATTTCGCGGGGACCCTTTACTCTGTACTTTAAATTTGCCTTTGCTTGTTCCCCTCACCGTTTCCCACCCCAACAACACTATCTAAGCCAATACATTATTTTTAGCTGTCTTCTTGTTTTTGTAACTTGTGGTATTTTGACATACAGATTTTTTTTAATGCTTTGCATTCATTATTTCTCCCCACCTTAATTTCCACTTGCTACTTTGCCCTGTCATTGCCAAACCCACCCAAAGTTGCAAGATACTGACATTTTGTGACATTATACACATTCGCTCAACTATTCGGGCAAAAGCCGGTGAAACACCTCAAATGTGGGTAATGTTACAATCAACATTCTGCGACTGAACTCAATACAGCTTTTGCAATATTTGCTCATTGGAGTGGGCAAAAACACTGTTTCAATTACTTTGAATTTACTTCGATTTAAATAGATAGTTGTGGGTTAAGAGGTTAAAAGGGGTGTGGAGGGGTTCGAGGTATGGGTAGTAGTGAATAGGGAGGGGGTTCTATGGGGGTACCCCCAAATAACTAAAACAAATCGAAGTAAACATTTGATGTAAATTACATTTACTTTGCTTTGCTTTGGCAAAATGACATGGAACTGCACAGATTGGTATAAACATAAGACAAGGACATTATTATCAGGTTGGAAATGTTTTTTGGTAAGCTTGGCACTATAGACAGTGAGATAGCTCCTTGAGTTAAGCATGCTACCTACTATTAGTTTTCAATCCTGCCAGTGTTGACTCAGACCATTATCCTCCTGAGGTCTACAAAATGAATACCAATCATTTGGGTAATACAGACATGTATTATGTCATCACTAGAGTGAGAGGAATCCAGCATTATGCATAATTTAAATATATGATGTAAAATGTGTGCTCCTGGGGCGAGGGGGTCAAGAAACTGCCTTACGTGGAAAGGATTTCCCCAAAATACACTGGTGTGGCCTGTTGCCATATCTTGGTAGGTGGAAAGTTAAGACAGTCACAATCAGATGGAGGTGGGAGGAAAGGGCAACTACTTTCTGCACACAGTGTCATTTGCAGGGCCCAATATCAGAGGCGAAGCCATTCAGATGTCTGTAAGTTTCATTGTTTTTACAATTAGTCTTTAATGTTTAAAACAAGTGTTGGCAAAGCCAATCATGTTGTGGTTTGTATGGTGAACTCCAATAATACTGTAGACCACCTCTCAGTGTACTGCTTGAGGGAGAGAGGGGGTGACCAACATGGAAAAAGAAGGATGGATGGTGTCTCAAAGATTGCCATTAAATATCCAGGAACGTGGCCAGAATCCAAAGATTACCATCAACAGTACAGCACTTATGGCACTGCCAATGATTTCCACCAAATGCCAAGGTATGTTCTGAATTAAATGTATGAACCTTCCCTAAATTCAAGGATTGCCAAGAGCCATCCAGAAATCTCCCCAGAATACAAGGATTGCCATCAAATAACTGCGACAGTGCACTACTGCCAAGGATTGCCATCAATTGCCTGGTTGAAATTGCTATTGCCACGGATTGTATTTAAATGGCCAAATGTTTCCATCATTGGCAAACATTGACCACATACTTGCTCCATTGTCAAGGATTGCCATCCACCCCAGCAGATTCCCAATTGCCATAAAATGCAGAGACCGTTCCCTATCGCCTAGGATTGCCATCAAATGCATAGGTTTGTGCCCCATTGCCAATAAATGCCATCAACTACCTGTATGACTAGTCCTTGGTAAGTACTGTATTCAAATGTCTAGCTACCTACCTTGTTAGGCATGTTTGGGACTGTTATTGATCCTGTTGATGATGTACAAGGGGTAGCATTGAGGTTCATAACATTACATTATGGGGATTCAATGGTAGGCTTTTAAATCTGAAAGCCATATAGAGCCCGGGCAGAGATACTTATATGGTGTGTGTGAGTGTGCTTGTGATGCAGCGTTTCATCCTTCTGAGGATTATTCATTTATTTTGTCATTTGTAGAGCGCACGAAGCCCCGATTCATCAAGGCCCTGTTGCATGACCAGTTACTTGCAAAGCAAGAACATGGATAACATGATCAGTATTCAGGGAAATCGCGTTGCTTTTAGGTTTTCCGGAAGGTCCAGTAGGAGTGCCTGGCTCACAAGGTTGGAGGGAATAGGTTCCATTGTTTGGCTGCTAAGGTTTCTCCCACAAGTACCAGTGAGAATAGCATAGTTACAATAAGGCGAGAGACCAGCTTGCAAGACATAACCTCAAAAAGGCAAATAGGGCTGGAGCAAAATCACTCAAATGTCAAGCTTGCATGATGCACTCTTGCATCCCCTCGTGTCTTAATAGATGGGTAGTATTACACTGGTATGCATTCATTACAGCCCTGTTCCTGGGTAGTACAGAGCATCATCTTTGCTGTAAGTATTTGATTTCTAAGGAATCTTTTTTTCTCAGCTGAAATCAAACAGTTAATTGTACTTTCTATCTGAAGCATGCTGCCACCTGACTGCCATTGATCTGGCGAGCTGTGTCTGCTTGCGAGAAAGCCTCTGACTTCTATCTGAAGCCTGCTGCCACCTGACTGCCATTGATCTGGCAAACTGTGTCTGCTTGTGAGAAAGCCTCTGACTTCTATATGAAGAATGCTGCCACCCGAATGCCATTGATCTGGCAAACTGTGTCATCTGGCAAACTGTGTCTGCTTGCGAGAACGCCTCTGACTTCTATCTGAAGCATGCTGCCACCTGACTGCCATTGATCTGGCAAACTGTGTCTGCTTGCGAGAACGCCTTTGACTTCTATATGCAGCATGCTGCCACCTGACTGCCATTGATCTGGCAAGCTGTGTCTGCTTGCGAGAAAGCCTCTGACTTCTATCTGAAGCATGCTGCCACCTGCCTACCATTGATCTGGCAAACTGTGCCTGCTTGCGAGAATGCCTCTGACTTCTATCTGAAGCATGCTGCCACCTGCCTGCCATTGATCTGGCAAACTGTGTCATCTGGCAAACTGTGTCTGCTTGCGAGAACGCCTCTGACTTCTATCTGAAGCATGCTGCCACCTGACTGCCATTGATCTGGCAAACTGTGTCTGCTTGCGAGAACGCCTTTGACTTCTATATGCAGCATGCTGCCACCTGCCTGCCATTGATCTGGCAAACTGTGTCTGCTTGCGAGAAAGCCTCTGACTTCTATCTGAAGCATGCTGCCACCTGACTGCCATTGATCTGGCAAACTGTGTCTGCTTGCGAGAACGCCTCTGACTTCTATCTGAAGCATGCTGCCACCTGCCTGCCATTGATCTGGCAAACTGTGTCTGCTTGTGAGAAAGCCTCTGACTTTTATAACTCATTGTTCATATGAACCAGCCTGAAAAGGACATGAACTTAATACAAATCTAGCACCTAAACCTTTTAAAAGTAAGAGAAAATGATCGAACTCTGAATACCTTGAGCATTCTGGTGATTTTGTGCTCTGACACATTTATAAAGCCCTGCAAAGCATCCTGAAAAAGATCTTGCAAGCAGGATGTAATCGGCATTGCAGTATAAATTGTCCTCAAAAGCTTTTTCGGTGGGGAGTTGGAGGCCCTCCAAAAAAAACAATTTTTCCTGGAATGGGTAGAAGTGTCCGTCAAACCTACTGTCAAAAGGCAGGCTCAATGTGTTACTGAAGCCTAAGGCCATAGCCAAGGCCGCATAAAACAGCAGGATGGGCCAACAAGGCGATGAATTTGAAACCCCAGGCCAAGACATTTCTGGCATCTCCGGCTGGATGATCAACCAAAAGCAATTTGAATGAAGGCGCTTGTTCTGGTGGGCCCTTGCTTAGCCCTTTGATGCAATCCGAGGCCCAGCATCGCACACCGCCTTGGCCACCGCCCCGCCTCAGCTCAGTCTAGACCTCATACACATCCCATAGAAATATTCCTTTTTTCTATGGGATCTGTATGAGGCCAAACAAATCAATATGTTGAAGATATTTGACTCACAGTCGAAGAGCGGTAAAGAAACATTGCTACTACCAGCCACAAAGGTTCCCTTTTTTCAGAGCTGTTGCTCAGGCCAGCTTCTACCTGGACACATTCTCAGTTCGGAACGTTTTGCAACATGGAGGACAGTGCGACGCTTCAGCCTGTGTTTTCATAGTAAAGGGCGTTCACATCTGTCAGTTGTTACTCCTTCAAAAACGCAGGCTATTATTTCTCAAGAAGGAAATCCAAGAAGAACAACGTCCTTCTTGTATTAATGATGCAGCCTTCTGCCCAGGAATAGAGGCCTTCTGTCACTCAAAGGGCAGGTCCTATTGATTTCTGCTGCATTTCACCAAGTAAGGCCCCAGTAACCAGACCCACACACCAGGGATGAGACGGTAAACGCTGCTGTGATAAAATTAGAAATGTTAACGCGCACGTCACTTTCAGGCCATTTTATAACGCGCTCGACAACATGGGCAGGTTCCTGCCAAAGATATCGCCTGACCTTTTCATTTCATGTGACATTTAAATGAAACAATTACAATTACAAGCTGGTGAAGAAAGATCCCCGGGCTCCTCTGGCACAGTTTCTGCTTCGAATGTATTCCTGGAAACACAAAGCCCCATCCCCATGGAGCGATTGATTGGTGCACGTGTCTTGGAAACGCCACGCGCGGGATCGTCTTTAGGGCAGAACGCGCAGCATGTTACAACATGGTTAAAGCGCCAACAGCATTCTCGGGAGGATAAGAGGCCTCCACCTTGACTGCGAGGCCATTGGGAAGGGGGTGGCGTAAATGCTATCATGCCCCATCAACTGATTGGCCAGCAGACCCGGAAGTGACAGGAGGGACGTGCATTCCACATGCAAGTCATTCTCACCAGCTGCCTTGGCAGTTCATGCCTGCCCTTCCAACCCCCTTTTACAGATTTACTGCAACACGGCTGGGCTGTAGGCAGTGGTGGAAATGGAAAAAATGTGGTGGCGATCCCACAACACAAGAGTCGGGGTGGGGGAGGAGTTTGGGGGTGGTGTCCGAGTGGGCGTGGTCTAGAGGAGCGGGCTCATAGTGGACATCCAGCAATGCTGGAATACTTTTTTTAAAAACTGCCTGCGTCGTCAGCCTTGCCTTTTACCGCTGACTTTGGCACTGGTGCGTAATGCATACGTTGTACATGTAGCGAGCATTGTGCATTACACACCAGTGCCATACCTGCCTACATTTGAAAATCAAAATTCCTGAGATTCAAGCCCCGCCCACATCCACACAAGACTCCGCCCACACGCCCCGCCCACCTTTCAAAAAGGTAAACCCGATTGTTGTAGCCTTCATTTTGCTTACTATAGCATTGAAAATAATTCATTCAATGTTATAGTAAGCAAAGCCGCCGAAATAATGGTGCTTTCAATCCATGTCATTGGATTGAAAGCGCTATTATTGCGGCAGCGGCGCCTTCAGTTTGCTTACTATAGCATTGAATGAATTATTTTCAATGCTATAGTAAGCAAAATGAAGGCTACAATAATAGTGCTTTCAATCCATGTCATTGGATGGAAAGCACTATTATTACGGCGGCGGTGCCACGTTCATTTTGCTTACCACAGCACTGAAAATCATTCATTCATTCAATGCTATAGTAAGCAAAATGAATGCGGCGCCGCAGCAGAAATAATGCTGCTTTCTATCGAATGACATGGATTGAAAGCAGCATTATTTCGGCTACGGCGCCGCCTTCATTTTGCTGAATATAGCACTGAATGAATGATTTTCAGTGCTATGGTAAGTAAAATGAACGTGGCACCGCCACCGTAATAATACTGCTTACAATCCAATGACATAGATTGGAAGCACTATTATTATAGTGTTGCAGGCAGTGGGCACGAACATTTCGCGCCGTTTCCGGGTCCCGTCATATTCTCCACCTGATTGGCTACCGGCGGCAGCCAATCAGGTGGAGAACATGACGGGACCCGGAAAGAATCTCAAAATTCCTGAGATTCAAGGGATTTTTCCGGAGACCCGGAGAAATGCTTAAAATTCCGGAGTCTCCGGAAAAATTCCGGAGGTTAGGCAGGTATGACCAGTGCCAAAGCCGTGGTAAAAGGCAATGCTGCTGTCGCAGGTGTTTTTTTTTTTCTTTTTTTGTCTTTCAAGTATTCCAGCATGTTTCATAGCTTGGGTGGCTGACTATTTCCGGATCCTGAGACCCGGCTCCATATCTGGTGCCAGATCTCAGATCCGCCGATAGCCGGCCCAATGACCAGCACTGGCTACAGGGGAAACTGGGACTTCTTGTGCATCAGGCTACGGCATTTGGGTGGGATAGTGTTATGTCGGCTTCTCTCATGGTAGGGTGACCAGATGTCCTGGTTTTGCCAGTATTTGATGCTCTGTCCCCCTTTCACAAGATTATGTTCCCATTGGAAACTGCAGAAGTCCCTGTTTTTTTGTAGTAGGTATTCATGGCTGGCAGGAAGGAATGCACAATGTCGCACAGAAGAAATGCTGCATTTTACAACTTAAAATAGTGTTAGTTTGTGATAAATGTATTATAGTATGTGTTTATTTGAACAGTAACACTTAAACGCCCTTCTCCTTCAAACGCTACGACGGCAAGATTACCGGTGACAAGGATGGGAGGGGTGACCATAGTGGAACACAATCCCTACACAGGAACTGGATTATCATTATACCCACAATAGGACAGCCCAAAGACGAACTTGTTGTGTCCCATCCTATTGGTCACACCTAATCCTGTGGAGGAACCTTGCATAAGGGTGGCGATAGGTGACAAAACGTTTTCCTTTCTTGTTGACACTGGGGTGACTAGGTCATGTATACAGGAAGGGTAATTTGCATTGTGAGGTGATGCTATGAACACTCAAGGATTCTCTTGACCTCTACTTTACTCCAAACAAGCACCTGTAAACATATTGGGACGCAACATAATGAGCAGACTAAACATGACCATCTCATTTACAGACAAAGGCATAGTATGTTCCACACCAGGTATACACATGCTCACGACAAGACAAATTCTTCAAGCATATTGTGGGAAAATGGTACAGAGGGGGGAGCCAGTTGGCCCAGAAATATTTCAATATGGGACCGACATGGCTCTCGCATGGTTGCCCAGCATTGCAGGAAAGGTGTGGGGAAGGCCAGGTGAGTACCTCTTCAATCCAGGGACACCTGCAGATGAGAAAGAGGGAGAGTTTGTGTAAGGTATCTTATAAACTAAATATGCAACAATAAAAAATAAATCCCCTTGACGACACCTGCTCTGTGCTACCAATATGATGGCGATGACAAAGTAGGAGAAAATGAAGGCTGCAAAAGATTAGAGACAATTCCTGAGATAGGAACAGGAACTGCGGTAATGATGGACCATTATTGGGCCTGTCATTCCAAAGAATATGATAAGCTTCCACCGAACTGGGGAGGGATATGCTCTCAGGCCCACGTCAACATACCCTCATTGGTGGTGCCAAGGAAAGTTGTGAAAATTGACGACTTCCCCAAAACGGAAGAAGGAAATGACAAGAGGAAGAGGTGACTGCAACCAGCCTCCAGTTCACGATCTAATAGTACCGACAGCAGAAATGGGATGAAATGAGTGAAAAGAGGGGGGAGCTACTTGTGGGGGAGATCATAAGCAGCTCTGGATGAAATACCTGCATCCCACAGACTATTAAGTAGGACCCAAATGTTCTTTGCATCGCTGCTGCATCCCGATCACCCACTGGGAGCTAATGAGTAGAAGAAATTCAACGGTGAACAGATTCAACGCAATAAAAGAAGAACTCTGAGCAATAAGACTGGTGGCGCTATAGAATAAAAATGTTCTAGATCTCCTCACAGCGATGGAAGGAGGTGTTTGCGCAAAAATAGGGAGTTCCTGTTGCACGTTCACACCAGCCAACGACAAGGAAAACGGGACACTCTCAGAAGCAGTGGCACAATTGGTCCAGATAAACGCCAAAATGGAACAAGAATCAAAAGGAACAAAGAGAGATGGAAGTTGGTTCTCTTACCTCTGGTCATGGATGCCCTCCTGGATAGCTGATGGTTTAAAGGTGGTAGCAGGTGGACTGATAATGGGAATAGCGTAATTGTTTGGAATAAAATATGTATGACAAGATTCAAAACAACGGCAGAAGAGGTGGTGGGAATGAAGCTGCTGATGGAATAAGACAATGCAGGAGCACTGGATGATATTATAAAGGAAAGAGAGGGATTGAGACAGAAGATAGCAGAACCTTACATATTCCCACCTGGGATGAAGATAGAAAATCTACGCAACCCCAAGAAGTACGTAGGGAAGTGGGTATACATCAATCCCGAAGGAAGATGCGTCTAAATGTACTGGTCATTTGAAGATCATGTCAATTACTATGGACACTTAGCTGGGATAACAAAGGTGTGGTGTTTGGTGGATGATGGAAGAAATGATGGTGGTGTAGTCGACAAGTCGACCAGAGTGGGGACTGAAGAGGGAAAATCAGAATATGCCTTCCGTCCTGAAAGACCTCCCAACCGGAAGAAGCACCAACGACAACATGGCCGCCGACCATATGAACTCACATCAATTCCCACTGCTCCCACAATGGACAATTGCCACGAAAGGTACCCTGTCAGCAGACCATACAACCCTGCTGTAATACAAACTCTATCCAAGTGGACAAAGACACACACGATAGAGCTGGAAACAGTACATGGAGAGACTCAACTAAAGCACCAAGAAACCATTCTAACGCAACCGCGATCACGTGAGCAGTCAGTTCCCGGTCACATGATATTATTACCAGCTGCGGCAGAACTGAACAGTGCATGCTGCCGGCAGCTCGGATTTCAGATGACACGGAGCATCCAGCATTTTTTCTGGAAATAAAGCCACTCATTTCAAGTAAGTTTTAGATGGATTTTCAGTCCCCAAAATTACTTTGAATCTTTGACTATATGGGTAGGATTTATATCATGAATATCCACAGTGATGTTTTTGTTGTACTTTCCCTAGAGGGTATTAACACTGTGAACCTGCAAGAGCTTAAATTGGGAAATACATTTTGGACAATTCAAACGTTTTCACTCACAACTGGTCAGCAGTAGGTACTTATTGAACATCATCACTATCCCATCAATACCATTTCCCACTTTCCCCCATTAAGGCTTACTTTCTACAATTCCATATTTCTATTTAACTTCTCTTTGCACCATATTTTATTTGATAGATGATCGAAAAAATACTAAGCGACCGAGAGAGGACTGACATTGAGACCAGTATATTCTATCAGACAAGGGTGAATATCACTATAGCATGCATGAGATATTTGGGCTGTAAGGGAACCTGTTTGCACTATTTCAGGCATTGCACATATTTGAGGTGGAAGGGCCCTGCAGCATGTACTATTAGAACCCCTTTAGGTGATGTTACACATTGGTTGTTTTTGGGCACTGGAGACTGGTACATGCAGGGGAACAATCCTACACAGGGGATACTATTTAGTGTGTCTCGGATTTTAGTTTGGTTTGGTGTGCATCTTGGGTTGAAATTTGTTTGTCTTAAAACAAGTCAAAGCAGCAAAGATTGATTGACAGCATGTTCTCTAACTAATTTTATGTTTTCTTTTTGTCTGTTTTTATCTCTCTCTGAATCTTTTTTCTTCTTTTTTCCTTTGATTATATTCTTATTTTGGTTGTGTCTCATCACAAAATTCTATGATTGTTTAAACTAAATGTATGGATTCATCAATTTGAAATATGCCATGGGGAAAACACTTTGTGACTCAATGACCATTGAACATTATATATGGAAATGATCACGTGTTGGATGTCTATTAATGCTTTGGGTACTATTCTGATGCCGGGCAAATATCAATGTACACAAATTGCTATCATACGTGGCGTTCAACATCTGATGTATCTTTTGCTGCTTTTCTCTTGCATTTCCCCCATCCCCTCTCCCCCATAACTAACACCAAATTGCACTCCATGAATCTAGAGTAACCGTTACTTCTGAGCTTTTTAACAAAATAAGGACATTAACTAACTTTGAGAATTCATGTTAATTGTCTGAGACATTGTGATCATTGTTAAATAGGCCCAGCCTTGAAAAGGACCCAAACGGGTCGAAACAAGTGTTGGCTTCCAAATGGGCTCTAACTAACACTTGAACGAGTTGTTTTTGTTCTTTGCTTTCGTTTGGGCATCCAATAAAACCCACATGCTAGTCTAGTTTATAATTAAACCAATTAACCAGCAAGGGCATTTAGGCTTCCAAATGGGCTGTAACTAACATTTGAAAAAGTTGTTTTTGTTCTTTGCTTTCGTTTGGGCAACCAATAAGACCCACACGCTAGTCTAGTTTATAATAAAACCAATTACCCGACAAGGGCATTTCACATTGTTTCCTGACTGCTTCATTTACAGTATTAGAGATAGTGGCAGCGCACACTACCAACACAACTCATTGTCTTGTGTTCATATTGCTTTTGCAGGTTGGGATTAACCTGAAACTGTTAGGAAGTGCAGCAGTCACCTTCCATAGGCATAAAGACACCTCTTTATATATCTATTCTAAAGCGCCCAGCATCTGGTAAAATCCTATTTTTTCCTCGGTTTTATGTTTTTAAACTGCCTTTTTGACACTGTTGGAGTTGTGTCTTAACAGGTCTTGAAAGAGCTTGGTCCCCTTGCCAAGGATTGCTTACAAAGTGATTTTCTGCAGAACACTCAATTTGAAAAATCCACACTCCTATAGCACCTGCTAATCGGCTTTGTGCCACCCACCCGCCCTTCCAAATTCACATGCTCCCCCCTCCCTCTGCCAAAATATTCAGATTTTCCCTTTCTCTTGACTCCGCACACCCACCTTCAATCAGCCTGCAAAAAATATTTTTTTAAAGTGAAGGCAGAAGGAGGGGCTCAAGAGAAGGCAAGGGTAGGCCGGTGGGGGCCCGCTTGGCTTTTGCCTGTTTGCCACTATCTAAATCTCTCTCTGGGGAAGGGGTTGTTTCATTCGTTTTTCTTCTTCTTCCTAAGTTGGGTATAGTTAGAAGGATAGCAAAGGATAAATAGACTTTAAAAGGCCTATTGTGAGGCCTGTATGTTAGAACGGAATGGAGGAGGCTCAGGAAGAAGGGGCAGCAGCTAAACCGAAAGGGTTTATCAGGTGTGATGAACTGAGACGAGAAGTGTTGTACGTGCATGCAGGGAAAGGAGAGAAGAAGTGTTGTACGTGCATGCATTAGTGCATTTGTAATTTGCAAGGTGCACGCCCCGTGATTAATATTGGGAATGGATCTTGCTGGGCGACAAAGCGGTCTTTGCATGCCTTTTTGTTCCCAGGTACAAATTAATGAACATTGTTTCATCCAAACTGTCATCAAGCAAATGTTGTTTTTTTTTTTTTTATCAAAGATTTGATTGATTTTCAAGGTCAAAACAACATTACATTCATCTCTCTACGCTCCGGGGGGGGGGGGGTCGGAGGGGGACAGGTGGGGGGGAGCGAGTGGAAGGGGGAATGGGGAGGGAGAGGAGGGGAACAGGGCAGGCAAAATTCGGGGGTAAGGTAATGGTGGGGAGAGAGCGAAACAGGTAAGAAACAATAACATTAACAAACTCAGCTTCAGGGACCATGGTCTAACAGACCAACGGATTTGACATAGGATGACCTTGTGGCACAGAGTGTTCTGAACAGAGTCAATATTCCCCTTTTGGCGGGCCTCACACAGTCTCAGCGGCTACAGGGTCGCCCTTGGCCCTCAGACATCCTTCTCCCACCTTCTCCATATTTTCCCAGCTTTCTGCGGGCAGCCTCTTGCTTTGTACACTTGTTGCTCCATTACAGCACAAATGTCCACGTCCATGACCCACTGGTCGTAGCTGGGTGTACGCTCCAAGCCCCACAGCTGTGCAATGTTCCACCTGAGAACCGCCAACGCAGTTGAGCAAAGCAGTTTCTCATAGCGGGATAAGTCAGATTCACCGGTGATCCCCAGAAGCAATTGTTTTGTGCACCTCTGTATCGGTTTACCCAGAACGCTAGACAGTTTGTCACAGCATTTCTGCCAGAGCAGTTGAATATGACTACATTCCCACAGAATATGAAAAAAGGTACCTTCCTCTCACTTGCAGCGTAGGCATTTTGCGTCCGAGGCCCTTCCCCAGCGGAAAAGGGCCACTCTCGGGTAGTAGGAGCAATGCAGGATCTTCAACTGGACCAGTCAGAGCCTTGAGGAGATGGTTATTTCTCGCGGGTACATCAGGGCCTCCACCCAGTCCTCTGGTAGAAGTGGACCCACGTTGCGTTCCCACTCTGATTTCAGACTGGATAGTTCCGGCTTCACGAAGGAAGTTATCACATTGTACATGGTAGAGGTGACCTTCCGTTCCACATGCTCCAGGACTATGTTACGTTCTAGCGGGGACCTTTCCGGCAGGTCTTGTGTGATCTGTCGATGGGTCGTCCAGGCATGATACAACTGCATGTGGTGGAACCTCTCTGTGTCCTGCAGGGAGAACCTCTCTTCCATTGTCTCTAATGTTGCCAGGTTATCTTCATGTACCACATCCCCAATGTTGGAAATTCCACGCTGGGACCATTCGGGCCATCTTGGCAGCTTTTGTATTTCAGGAAGGTTGCAGTTGTTCCACAACGGTTGGGCCAGTGTTATTTTCCCTCTCCACCCTATACATCGAAGCGCTTCTTTCCAAACTCTCATTATGTGTGATGCCATGTCAGGATTCGGGGTGCGACCCAGGTCTCTATAGAGGAGCTCTGTTGATTTAGTCATGGTGCTACAGTTAAGACCCTTGATGTGTGGGAGGCTCCCGTCGCCATGAAGCATATCATTCACCACCTCCATCTGACTGACCCAGTAATATGATTGCAGCCTGGGCAGCCAGATCCCCCCTTCCCAAATGGACCACTGAAGAGTAGCAAGAGCAATTCTTGGTTGTCCTCCTTTCCATAGTAGTTTCCAGAGGATGCATTCGATTTTGTGGAAATCCCGATGGTGAATGTACAATGGCGCATTTTGCAGGACGTATAGGAATTTAAGAAGGGCAATCATTTTGAACAATGCTGCCCTACCCATCAGCGTCAGTGGCAAGGAAATCCAGTGGCAAGTGTCGTCTGCAAATCGTGCTACCAGGGGGGAGAGGTTCAAGGTTGTGTATTCAGTAAGATGCGTTGTGATGTATATCCCCAGGTATTTGAACTGCTCCCTCTCGATCTGGTAGGGGCCAGACGACAACTCCGCCAACGAGGTGTCCCCTATAGGGAAGAAAGTGGTTTTGGCCCAGTTCACACGTAACCCGCAGAATGCCTCATATTGCCACAGCAGTTGCATAATTCTGGGGCAAGAATTGTCCGGGTGCTTCAGGTAGATGAGTAGGTCGTCCGCATAGAGGGATATTCTGTCCTCCCAGGTCTCGCACCACCGGAAGCCCTCCCAGGTTGGAGTGTTCCTTAGCAGGATCGCCAGGGGTTCGATAGCGATGGCGAAGATCATGGCCGACAATGAGCAGCCCTGCCGTGTACCCCTTCCCAGCCTAAACAGTTCTGATCGCCAGCCGTTGACCCTGGTCCTAGCAACCGGGGATTCATACAGCAGCCGCACCCAGCTCATGAAGTTCTCACCGAAACCCATGCGGCGCATTATGATCCAGACAGCCTCCCATCTCACCGAATCAAAGGCCTTTTCAAAGTCAATTGCTAAGAGGGCTAGTGGCCCCTGTATGCTGTTGGCCCTTTCCAGAGCTGAATATAGCCTGCAGAGGTTCATGCGGGTTGATCTCTGTGGCATGAAGCCGCACTGGTCCGGATGTATCAGGGAGGAAATTACCTGTTGTAGGTGGTCCGCTAGCAGTTTTACCAGTATTTTAGTCTCATAGTTGATAAGTGAAATGGGCCTGTATGAGCTGCATCTTTCCGGGGGCTTGTCCGGCTTGGGTATCACTACTATCGTTGCTTCTCGGAGGTCTGGAGGGAGAATGCCCTTTTCTTGTGCATGGAGGTACATATGAAGTAATTGGGGGGCTATCACATTGGTGCCCACCCCTCGCCATAGCTCTATCGGGAAGCCATTCGGACCAGGGTTCTTGCCGGTCTGGAGACCAGAGATGGCGCTTAGGATCTCATCTTCTGTGATCTCCCGCTCCAGCTGTTGCCGCTGTGCCTCATTTAAGGTGGGGATTTCAATTTGGTTCATCATCGTAGCGTCCATCGGGGTTGTGGGTTCACTGTATAGCTCAGCGTAGTATTCCACGAAGCCTTGAGTTATCTCCTGATCCGTCGCCCCTGCGTTTGATCCTTTTGCTTCGAGTCTCCCGACATGACTGCGACCCTGCTCCTTCCTTTCCAGCCATGCCAGCATCTTGCCGGCCTTGTCACCTGTTTCGTAGATCCTTTGCAATGTGCGCTTGTTTAGCATTGTCCGTCGCTATGCTTTGCAGTCTTTTTTGTGCTAGTATCACCGTCCGATTAGTGGCCGGCGTGTTTTCATTTATGTGCCCCTCCTCTGCCTGTTTGACATGAAGCTCTGCTTCAAGAATCTTGCTCAAGTGCTGCCTCTTTTTGGCTGCTGTCCATGATATTAGTTCACCTCTTAGCACCGTTTTATAGGCTTCCCACAGCATTTCAGGGTTCATTGCCGTCTGAGTGTTGAGCTCAAAGTATGTGCTGGTGGTCTCCTGTAATCTGTCCACCAGCTAGAGGGTCTCCCAGATAATAACTATTCAGGTGCCAGCACGGTGGCGGGATCTTCCGGGATGTTATGATTAACATTTCTAGCGGAAAGTGGTCAGAGATGCCTCTAGGCAGCATGTGTATTTCCTGTGCCCTGTACAGCTCAGTTGCGGGAGTGAAGAAGTAATCTAGTCTGGAGAGCGAGGCATGAGCCCCCGAATGGAAAGAGTACGCTCTAGTGTCTGGGTGGAGTTCCCTCCATAGATCGCACAGTCTGAGTGCGTTGGCGAACGTGGCAAGTCTGGTGGGGATGTTGGGGTTCCTGTTACGTATATGTGATCTATCCAGTGTCACATTCATGACTTCATTAAAGTCACCCCCTAGTAAGTCACCCCCTAGTATCATGCAGTTGGAAGTGTCATTAGTGATTAGCGGGGTGATGTCAGTGAGTAGTGGCTCCTAGAAGTGTTGGTGGTGCATAAATAGCTATCAGTGCGATGGATTGCCCCCACAACTCTCCCTCACATATAAGTATCTGCCGCCTGTGTCGTGGGTCACTGTATAGAGGCAGAGGGGGAGGTTTTTGTGTACCAGGATCATGACGCCTCTTGAGCCCATCGTGAAGCCCGAGTGGAATGTCAGTTTATAGTTTGTACGTCTGAATAGGGTACATTCTGTGCCCGCAAGATGTGTCTCAGATAGGAACACTATATCAGCCCCCTGTCTGTTCAGAAATTGGCGCACCAGATGGCGCTTGATTGCATTGCCCAGACCATTAACATTCCAAGACATGAGCCACAGTGTTCTGAGAGCGTCAACATTACTACTATACTCTGCCATATAAGCATGTGCTGGTAGCGGCCCTAATTGCCACCGGCAGTGTTTTGCGCCCATGGGAGCCATGCCCGTGGGGTATTAACATCCTTTCTGGACACATTCCCTTATGAGTCAGGCTGGTCCCCAATGAAGCTGTACTTAACAAACCCCTAAACCCCCACCCCATACTCCTTCCAACTAGAAGCATCGGTCGCCCGAACAAAATACTCTATGGTATCAACTGGACACCTAACATGCACCAAACTGAATTTCAGGTAAAAGTGACCTTCCCTTAAATGGGACTCAGGGGGGAAGGTAGTACTCCGCTAAAGGTGGCCCCGTGGGAGTCTACACGTATGATACACGTGGAATTTGTTGCACTCCCAGGGGAGGGGTTCTCCTTTTACTGTAGGGCTCGGGGCATACCGCGGCCGCTACAGGTGGGTGTATGCTGCCTATCATTGCGTGTGTGTGTGTACTGTAGAAAGATCTATAGTCTGGGAAGAGCAGGCCGTACTTCACTTCCATCGTGTGCAATTGTCTTTTCAGGGGGTCGAAGGATTCCCTCGCCCTTTGCAGTTCCCTTGTGTAATCTGGGAAAAATGCGATTTTGGAGCCATTGAACGTGACAGTTCCTTTGGCACGCGCATGTTGCAGTAGGGCGTCATGGTCTCTGTAATTTAGAAATCTTGCTATCACAGTTCGTGGGGGGGAGCCAGGTGGTGGTCTGCTCGTGGGTACTCTGTGTGCCCTCTCTATGGAGAAAAACTTGGAGAAGGCATCAGGCTCGTACAGATCGGAGAGCCATTGTTCTAGAAAAAGTTCCATGCAGGCGCCCTCCGCCTTTTCGGGTATACCAAGGATGTGCACATTATTGCGTCTGGACCTACCTTCTCCCTCTTCTATTCTATCTTCCAGCACCTTCAGCTTGGATGTCCCGTTATGGAGCTGCTGTTGTATGCTGTTCATCCTGTCCTCCGTGTTGAATCAAATGTATTTCTTAGTTTCATGTACGTTCTAAATGTAGCCAAGAAGTGGGTGGAATTCTGGGAGGCCCAGGGAGGACATTCTAAACCTGGACTGTAGGCGGGCACGGCTGAGGTCGGCGCAGAAGGGATTCCACAAAATAGCAATGCCACTACTTACAAAATTCCGCAGGGAGGAAACGGAAGACGTGGGGTCTTGAGGTCTCAATAAGACTTTTAATTTTCACTCTTTTGTTTTGTGTTCACAGTGGAGAAAGGTAATTTTTGACATTTTTCAATGTTTTTCTCTGCAATTAAAAAAGTTTTGTTGAAGTGATGCACCTTACATGTGGCCTGAATATCGTGGTCAGGCCAACACTAAGGGAACGGGAGGGTTTTTAGAACCCAGTGGGAGTTAAGAAGGATGGATCACTTTCTTATTTCTTCAATTAAAGTTTTCTTGAATTAGGCCCCCTGGAGACATCTACACACTACTCTGTAAAAGTGAACTGGAGTGGGTGAATCATTGGTATTAGCAGGTGGGCACGGGGATGGGGGACAAAAGGTCTATTGGTTTATATATATTTGCATTTTGTATTTATTTGGAGAACACAGATGTCAATTTCGATCAGAAATGCCTTACAATAACACAGTTAAAGATGGCAGAGGCATTCCCCCTAAGGGTACTTGTACAATATCACAAAGAGGAGAACAAGTAGAGAGTCAGTTTATGAGGATGTAAAAATACATTGGCACACAGACGAGGTACAAAACAAACAGAAATAAAATATAAGCAAGTCACGTACAAAGATAACATTAACCTAAGGGGCAAGTGCTTCGAACTAAAGAAGAGTGCTATATAATTATACAAAATAATATTATCATGCATCACTAGAGTGAATGGTGAGGTCAGGTAGGGATGATGGGGGAAGGGCAGGGCTAGATCCCTCTTTAGCAAGTAAGTGATGCTTAAGCTGAACTTTGAAGAGGTGGCTTTGTGATGTAGAGCAGATTTCAGTGATGCAGGTGATTAGGGAGAAGGAGAGGAAGTGAAGCACAGGGGGCACGTGGGACAGTGAGGTTAAGTAGTGAGAAGAAGTGGAGGGAATGAGATGATAAGTGTGGAGAGATACGATTAGGCAGGTACTGAGAAACAGGACCATTGATAGCTTTGTACACTAGAACGATCTTGAAAAGGGAGCAGCTCTGCATGGGGAGCCAACCAGAATGTTCTTGGTAGAATTGAGGAATGTACTTGGAAAGTTGTAGAGAGTGTTGGTGGCAAAGTTGAGGACTTTGTCTAGAGGGAGGAGGGAGGAGAGAGGAAGGCCAAGGACTTGGCTTGAGCAGTAGTCAAGTTTGGCGAGAATGAGGGTGGAGATTTAGAGTTTTCATTGAGTGATTAGTAAGAAATTGACACATTTTCAGAATTTAGAGAAGGTTATTACCAGCAGCAAAGGCATTAGTAGCGATGAAATGTTGTAGTCTGAGGTCGATATCAATGAGGACTCCAAGGTTGCCTTGGGCGAGGGGGCAAGAAGGTCAGGTAATAAGGAGATAAGAGGAGGGATGGCAGTAGAAGCCAGGAGAAAGATGGCTTCCATTTTTGAAGAGTTCATCACGAGATAGCAGAGAGCCATCCAGTGATGAATTGCAGTGAGATAGTTAGTTATCCATTCTTAGATGTCTAGGATGAAGTAGGGAAAGGAGAAACAGATTTGAGTGTCAGCAGCAAAGAGGTGATAGTGAAAACCAAAGGATGAGGTAAATCTCCATAGTGCAGAGGTATAGGGGGTGAACAACAGAGGTGTAAGGGTCAATCCATTAGGGATGCCAAAAGGGAAAGGAGTGGTCAGAGGTTCGTGAGAGCTCCAGTAGATTTTAAATGATAGACCTGCCAAGTAGGAGGCAATCCATGCGAGAGTTGATTTTCAAAACCCAATGTCCCGTAGATTGAGAAGGAGAAAAGCGGCAGGGAGGTCCAAAAGGAAGTATGTGTAAGAACATGAGGAGTGCTTAGCATTAGAGAGAAAGTTGGAGATATTCATAAGTGCAGCTTTTGTGGAGTGTTTCCAAGGGAAGCCAGATTGAAGTGGATCTTAAAGGCCATTATTCTGAAGGTGATTTAGTGATCTGGTTAAGATCCTCATTAAAGGACCTTTGAATAAACTGGGTGATAGTTCATGTTGAACTTTGGGTAGCAGAAGGTTGCTTCAATAGGAGTAGGACATTTGCAGATTTGAAAAGAGGCAGGAAAGATTTGTGCACAGAGAGAGATGTTAAAGAGCTCAATGCGATATGTGCAAGTGATTGAAACTAAGTCATTCACCATTTAGGGAGCAAACAGGCAGCTAGGAGTTCAAAACGGGTTGACTCTGCTATGAACGAGTGCTAATTTGATAGCACAGTTAAGGGTAAAATAGTCGAGAGTAGATAGGGTAGGCCGGGGTGGTGGACAGAAGGAGGGAGCAGGAAGGAGAGTGAGGAGAGCTGTGGGAGTATCACAGAGTTTAGAGATTTTCAAGAAAAAGTTAGCAAAATCATTAGCAGAAAGGGAGGAGGCAAAGGATATTTGCTTATCGTACTAGTACCCAACTCGATTGTGCTCCTTTTATCAATGTTAGGTTACAAGCTGAGTGAGGAGCATGACCTGTGCTTGAGATTTATTATCCAACTTATCTATACTTACTATACTAGTATATTATCTATACTACTAGCTATGTATATTTTCAATTATTTTTTTAACTAGAATAGAATTATTAAATGATTGAGCTGAGGATATAAGTAGACTCTCTTTTTTGACAGAGTGAGATATCTAGTACATTTAAATGCACCACAAAATAAATGGCCTATCTTCGATATGTGTTACGTCCAGGGGTTTAAGTGGGCTGGGGCAAGCCAGGCTGAAGCCCTAGGAGTCTATCAAAACTTGAACCCAGCCAGGCCCCCCACCAACCTAACAGCAATCAAATGTGAATTTTTGTTTCTTTTCCCACTGCTGGGTTTTCCGCGTCTCCCACCACCCTGTCAATAAGGAAAGATACTTTTTTTCACATTGTCCCTGCTGGGGATTCGAACGTGAGCCCTGCAGGTAACAAACCCCCCACCTTTGTCTGCAGGTTTTATAGTGATATTGGATCATTACATAATGATAGTAGACTCTGTCGTTCTTCTCTACTGATGTTTTCTGTCTGATGGTTTTGTTTCATTATCGTATCCAGCGAATGTTTGATCACTATGTTTTCAAAGGCTACTAATTCTGCTGGGCAACTGTGGTTCAGCGGAATTAACTTTGAGCTCACCTTCAAACCCGTCCTGTTATCCTCGGTTGTATTGGATGGTGCTTCCTATTGTTGCTGTTTAGGGAGATAAATCTTGAGAAAAACAAATTCAGTCTAATGTTATGAAAAAACATTCAAAGTTCTATCTCACAATAGAAGGGATCTGCTCTTGCCACTGGTACAAACAATAAGCCCTTCTGTTACGGGTCCATTTCTGCCTTTGAAAGGATGTGTCTGGACAGATTTATGATAGAAAGGGTGTCATCTGCTGGTTCTGATACCACTGGCGTGTTCTCATCGGTTGATCGAACTGCGGTGGGTGTCTTCTGTATCAACCTCTTTTCCCTCCTTTGAAAAAAACCTGTTGCCCCGGGGCATTGGGCATACCTCCGCTCCCTCCTGCGGGCGTTGTGGTATCCTGTTCATTGTTGCTTGATGAGGCTGAGGTGTTGGAGAAAGTGACATATTTTGTTTTACCGAAGTAGAAACAATCGCTACGGAAATGACTGTTGTCGATTTTGCCACAAATCAGTTTTTACTTCAGTAAAACAACCCATATGTATGTCCCGTAAGCAGCTGTAGACAAACACCCCCCCAATTACCTTTTTTCCGGCCACCGTGGCTTCTCCTGTGCCACTGTGGCATCAGTTCAGTCCCTATAATGTGAGTCGGAGTTGATGCCAAAGGGTCCCATTTTCTTTTTCAATCACTTTTTTTCTTCTTTTTTTGGGTCCCCTGTTTCCTTGACATTAGACACACCTGCAACCGTGACACCCATAATAATGAACATAGGGAGCCAGGGACACCCTAGCAACCCCCGCTCCTCATGTTCGGTATTTTGAGCTTCGATGTTTTAATACTGGCCGACTTTGGCGAAATTGTCTATACAACCATTTTTTTCTAACTTTTGGGGTGTTTCCGCTATTCTGTCTTCTATTTCCGTTGTTTGGATTTTGTCCTGTGTAGAACCCATCTCTAAGGAAAGGATAAGTCCTTTCTTCTCTATAATTATATGTTTTTTTAGTTTCTGAATTTTTCTATCTAGACTTAGCTGTTTGAATTCATAGATTTCCTCATCTAGCCCCTCTAACTTTTTCTTCGCATTTTGTATTGTTTTTGTCCAAAACTTTCTTTTACAGTGCCGGTAAATGTTCTCCTTGTGCTTTGCACTCTCCTTCCACTGTTTCGATCACTAATATTATCCAGTGCTGAGAGCATTTAATACCCACTCTGCTAAAGTTTTTCTTAAAACAGGGGTTATCTACAAGCACCCTTGGGATGTTGCGGACTTGTAGCCCTTCAGGGGTAATGCCTTCCTTTAGGTATTCCAACATGAATTTTCCATGTTGTTCCATCTTCACCAGTTTTTTCTTCTTTTGGTTAATTAATTCTAGCTCATATTGACTATTACTGGATGTCCCTGCTCCGGTATTCATTTGGAGTAGTGGTGGGGCATTAATCCGTGTTTGGTAATGCGCATCTGAGAATGAGAAGATATTTATATTTTCCATACTTGCACCTATCTTAACTCTCGTTCTAGGTGTAGCTATTGTAATTTAATCACATTGATTTTGACAAAACAATCCCTCCAGGTTAATTAGGATGACCATGGAAGGTGGAAGGTTGGTCCTCCCTCTTCTTAGGGATGAC
Organism: Ambystoma mexicanum; assembly: GCF_040938575.1. Classification (NCBI taxonomy): domain Eukaryota; kingdom Metazoa; phylum Chordata; class Amphibia; order Caudata; family Ambystomatidae; genus Ambystoma; species Ambystoma mexicanum. The sequence continues at coordinate 295,201,010 of NC_090932.1, forward strand.
ATTGTGCACTCCTTGGCTGTCACATTCCAACTAAGTATGACAGGTGCTGACTGTGCCTGTAGGCGTTGTCCAGCCCAGAGTACACAGATCTATGCTTTGTCGTGGTGTAAGCACAGGAAAATGTGTGTGGATTAGCCCCAAACATTTTCTTGAGGTCGGTCTACCATCCTTCCATTTATTAAAAAAATTAAGAAAGCTCAGGTGAGCGCATGCCCACCATGCAGATGTTCGAATAACTCACACATTTCTTTTGTTATCAGCAGAGTCTTTCTTAGGTGTGATGGGACATTTTCAGCTGAAAAACCCCACACAGCACCAGTTACCTAGCAAATCAGTGCCTGCTCCCAAATCAGTAGGAGTAACACAATAAAGCTCACCATTAAAGGTTAGGTTATATGCATGATGTCCATTATGTTGATATGCAAAACTGTTTACTTTTATTTCGATTGTCAGATGTTCTTAACGTCATGCACAATACTTGATGAGGCTGAGGTTTTGGAGAAAGTGACATATCTATTCTGGATTTGAGTTGTTTTACCAAAATAGAAACAAATGCTACGGAAATGACTGTAGTCGATTTTGCCACAAATCAGTTTTGACTTCGGTAAAACACAAATCCATGTCATGTAATCAGCCGTAGACAAACGCCCCCCCCAACTTCCCTTTTTCCCGCCCGACACTGCTTCTCTTGTACCTCTGTGACATCAGTTCCGTCCCTCTAATGCGGGTCAGAGTTGATGCTGTAGAATCCCTTTTTCTTTTTCAATTGCTTTGTTTTCTTCTTTTTTTGGCTCCCCGCTTCCAATGTCAAGGAAGCAGGGGACACCCCTGCAACCCTGAAACCCATAATACCGAACGTGGGGAGCTGGGGACACCCCAAGGACCCCAGCTTCTCATGTTTGGTATTTTGGGCTTCGATTTTTTAGTACTGGCCTAATTCGACCAAATGGTTTATACAACCATTTGTTTTTGAACTTTTGGGGTGTTTCTTCCATTCTGTATTCTATTTCCGTTGTTTGGATTTTGTTCTGTGTAGAACCCATCTCTAAGGAAAGGATAAGTCCTTTCTTCTCTATAATTATATATTTTTTTAGTTTCTGAATTTTTCTATCTAGACTTAGCTGTTTGAATTTATGGATTTCCTCATCTAGCCTCTCTAACATTTTCTTCGCATCTTGTATTGTTTGGTTGTCCAAAAATGTCTTTCACGGCTCCGCTAACTGTTCTCCCTGTGCTTTGCACTCTTCTTCCTCTGTTTTGATCACTAATATTATCCAGTGCTCAGAGCATGTATTACCCACTCCGCTAACCTTTTTCTTAAATGGGGGTTATCTATAAACACCCTTGGGATGTTGTGGTCTTGTATCCCTTCAGGGATAATGCTTGCCTTTAGGTATTCCAACATATATTTTCCATGTTGTTCCATCGTCACCAGTTCTTTTCTTCTTTTGGTTAAATTAATTCTAGCTCATCCTGACTAATACTGGATATGCCTGTTCCTGTATTCATTTGGAATAGTAGTGGGGAATTAATCAGCTTTTGGGTAATGCTCATCTGAGAATGAAAAGATATTTACATTTTCCATACTTGCAGCTATCTTGACTCTCATTCTAGGTGTAGCTATTGTAATGTAATCACATTGATTTTGACAAAACAAGCCCTCCAGGATAATTAGGATGACCATGGGAGGGGGAGCTGGTCCTTCCTCCCCCTTCCTAGGGATGACATTGTGCACTCCTTGACTGTCACATTCCAACAAAGTATGACAGGGGGTGACTGTGCCTTTAGGCGTTGTCCAGCCCAGAGTACACGGTTCTATGCTTTGTCATTGTGTAAGCATAGCAATATGTGTGTGGATACCACACATTTTCTTGAGGTTGGTCTACCATCATTCCATTTAATTTAAAAAAATTAAAAAAGCTCAGGCGAGTGCACGCCCACCATGCGGATGGTCGAATTCCTTAAACATGTCTTTTGTTATCAGCAGAGCCTTACTTTCGTGTGATGGGACATTTTCAGCTTAAAGACCCCACACAGCACCAGATACCTAGCAAATCGGTGTCTGCTCCCAAATCAGTTGAAGTGAGTAACACAATAAAGGTCACCATTAAAGGTTTGGTTATATCCATGATGTCTAGTAGGTTGATATGCAAAACTGTTTACTTTTATGTTGATAGTCAGATGTTCTTAACATCATGCACAACAGAGAGCTAGAAGTTTTTGATAAAAAATCTCTATAGCAAAGTAACTGTAAGAAAATATGTTTTGATTGTATTTGGTTAATAAATCATCAACCTTTTACAAAGACGAAAAGATAAGAAGAAAAGATCAAATTAACACCTCACCACAAAACAATACAATCCGCAATAAATAAATAACCACTTTACATATACTAAATAAGTTTCAGCATAGTCCGAAATTTCATTAAAGTGACTTTATCACACTACATTTTTTAGTGTGTGTCCTAAAGTGCTGTGGTGTTAAAAATGACATTTCTCAGGCTCCCATTATTTTGCATTCAGGGATTTCTACTTTTCTATTCAGGATGTGGAAATAAAGATATAATAATATTCTTTTGAGTGAGCATGTTTTTATGTGTGTATTTTACAAGTAAACTCTATAGAGCGTATTTGTGTAGGTTTTGAAATCAAAAACTTAAATATTTGTACCAAGTAAGGCGTTGGAAGGAATTTGCTCAATCACCTGAGTAAAGTGCAGATTGGGTTACAATCCCTCTTCATTGTTTAACCAGTCTGCATGATCTTCTGCAAATAATCTATTCTCACTGTGATTTAAATGCCAAATGTAGAAGTGATTCATGTCACAATATAGAAAAATCTGAATTACTATAGGGCTGGTTCGATGATTTTAGGGACACATTGTGTTTCCTCATGCTCCTCTGTTAGTGGCATCTCAGTGCGCCACCTACAATTGCATTACTGTTGCACTGACCCTCCCTCAGTCCCATGTCACTTGATTTGACAGGCAGATATATGATCTCACAGGAGAGTCAGTGCACCAGAGATTGGAGTATAGAGGGGGCTGTGGCCGAACCAACATGAATTCCCTCCCTTGCTGCTGTCACTGAACCATCCAGAGCGCTGCCTCAAAGGAGAATGGGGGAAACTCTCTGCTCTGCCTGGTTATGCCACATTATTGAGTCTTGTATAGCATATCTTCTGCCATTTTCAATGTTTCTTTAAGTTTCAAGATTGGGGCATGGGACTAATGTAGTTGCTTTGGGATCATGGCAAGGTGGCTTTGTTAAAATCTTAATGTTTGCAGATCTGAAATGTGTGCTCCAGGTTGCTAAGGTGAGTGTTTCAGTGGTTGTCTGTAGTGAATGCTGAAAGAGTGTGGAGAGTTGTGTTGGTGTATCTGTGGTGGGATAGTCTGGCCTTTAGGGAAACATAGTGCAGACAAAAGCCTCTTGGTGGTGAATGTTTCATTGTATAACCTCTGTTGTTAAGCTGGAGTTGTGTCTAAAGATGTGTTGTAGTTAGGGTGGGTGGCAGAATGACTTTGAAGTGTGTAATGTCACCATATCTTTCTCAATTAGTGCCAAGTGGGATAGCATGGACACACCACGCAAGCATATTTCGGGCTTTCATAGTGCACTTAAAGCAGTCATAGCACATACCAAAAGGAAGGGTTATTCTTCTCTTTCTTTTGCAAGCGAATCACCAGGGGGTCAAGGACCAGATGAGCGATGGACTAAAGGAGAAACTCACAAGGACCAGGGGAGAGTGACTTACCAGAGCAGCCAAGGCCAGAGGGTGACATACCAGAGGGGAAATGGCGCAGAGAAGCCAAGGACCAAAGGGGCAATGGGCCAGAGGCACATCACAAAAGGAGGTAGAGTTGACAGATGATTCAATGTCACGAGGGACACCTTATTCCTTCCCTGGGCTTGGTTATTACTTTAGTTTTACGTCAGTCCATTTTAGTAAATTAAAGTGACTATAGCCCAATGATTACAGGCATCTGCAAAGTGTACTGAGTTTAAGCTACAAGTATGGGCAAATCCAAAAAAATGATTTTCTGTTTTGCTTAGTTACTTTTATTTGTTAAAATTGTTTTTAAGAGAAAAGTTTACAGTAATAATATAAAATGAACATCAAAGCGTGCCTGTCATAGTTGGATTGACTTCCAGTGGCATGCATATAGGAAATGTCATTTTTACTTAGTTACACTATTTAGCGCCCATTATATTTCAAAATTAATGACAGTCAAAATATGTTTAAGTTATTTTTGTAATTGAATGTTTGACTAAACTTGTCCAACTCTGGGCCTTGAGGGCCAGAAACAAGTCGAATTTTCAGGATGACCCTTATTAATATTCATGAGATAAGTTTGCATACAATGGGCCTCATTCCGAGTACGGCGCTAACCAATGGCGCTATTAACGCCTTGGTTGACGCCGTACCCGGACCGGCAGCGCCTTGGTGGTTGGCGGAATTACCGCCCCATTCCAAGGTTGGCGGGGCGGTAATTCCCCAATCCCCATTTACCCTTCCCCATTCCCATTCTTGCCCCATAGGGCATAATGGGAGTGGGGAAGGCGTCAATTACGCCACCGTAAATTACGGTGGCGTAATTAACATCAAGGTCCCTTAGCGCCATGGTATTTAACGCCTGCTAAAAGCAGGTGTTAAAAGCACCATGGCGCTAAGGGAACTCGGAGTATGGCGGTAAGGGATTACCGCCACCGCTCTCGTTAGCGGTGGCCGCTATCCCTTACCGCCATACTCGGAATGAGGCCCAATGATTCTAAATATAAGCACATTTTGACTCATGAATGAGGTTTATCCTGAAAAGCTGTCACGTTTCCCGCCCTCGTAGCCTGGAGTTGGACAACCCTGGACTAAATGAGAACACTGAATAACATGTTCGGAAGAGGTTTGTGTGTCTAACGGGATCCTGTTTAATTTGCATGCAGAGTTGGAACAAACATTTCTATTCATTTCTGTTGGGATTCATCTAGTGGCTTTCATTTATTATCACAGGCATTGCCTACTCAAGCCCCAATGCAGCAAGAGCTAATGACGATTGCAGACCAAAAGTCAAGCACCGCCATTCTCCTTCCTGCCACATCCCTGACGCTCCTTCTACCCCTCCCGCCACCCCACAACCACTTTTGTGGATGCAGAGTACCACTAGTTCCTTTTCTCCACTTCCACCACTGAACCAGTGCAGGCATCCGCGGGAAGGCATCCTGCAGCAGTGCAGGCATCCGCGGGAAGGCATCCCGAAGCAGTGCAGGCATCAGCGGGAAGGCATCCCTAAGCAGTGCAGGCATCAGTGGGAAGGCATCCCTAAGCAGTGCAGGCATCAGCAGGAAGGTATCCTGAAGCAGTGCAAGCATCAGCAGGAAAGACATCCTGTAGCAGTGCAGGCATCAGCAGGAAAGACATCCTGCAGCAGTGCAGGCATCAGCAGGAAAGGCATCCTGAAGCAGTGCAGGCATCAGCAGAAAAGGCATCCTGAAGCATTGAATGCATCAGCAGGAAGGCATCCTGCAGCAGTGCAGGCATCAGCAGGAAAGACATCCTGTAACAGTGCAGGCATCAGCAGGAAGGTATCCTGAAGCAGTGCAAGCATCAACAGGAAAGGCATCCTGTAGCAGTGCAGGCATCAGCAGGAAGGCATCCTGAAGCAGTGCCGACATCAGCAGGAAAGACATCCTGTAGCAGTGCAGGCATCAGCAGGAAAGACATCCTGCAGCAGTGCAGGCATCAGCAGGAAAGGCATCCTGAAGCGGTGCAGGCATCAGCAGAAAAGGCATCCTGAAGCATTGAATGCATCAGCAGGAAGGCATCCTGCAGCAGTGCAGACATCAGCAGGAAGGAATCCTGAAGCAGTGCAGGCATCAGCAGGAAAGGCATCCTGTAGCAGTGCAGGCATCAGCAGGAAAGACATCCTGTAACAGTGCAGGCATCAGCAGGAAAGACATCCTGTAGCAGTGCAGGCATCAGCAGGAAGGCATCGTGCAGCAGTGCAGGCATCAGCGGGAAGGCATTCTGCAGCAGTGCAGGCATCAGCGGGAAGGCATCCCTAAGCAGTGCAGGCATCAGTGGGAAGGCATCCCTAAGCAGTGCAGGCATCAGCAGGAAGGTATCCTGAAGCAGTGCAAGCATCAGCAGGAAAGACATCCTCTAGCAGTGCAGGCATCAGCAGGAAAGACATCCTGTAGCAGTGCAGGCATCAGCAGGAAGGCATCCTGAAGCAGTGCAAGCATCAACAGGAAAGGCATCCTGAAGCAGTGCAGGCATCAGCAGAAAAGACATCCTGAAGCAGTGCAGGCATCAACAGGAAGGCATCCTGAAGCAGTGCAGGCATCATCAGAAAAGACATCCTGAAGCAGTGCAGGCATTAGCAGGAAGGCACCGTGCAGCAGTGCAGGCATCAGCGGGAAGGCATTCTGCAGCAGTGCAGGCATCAGCAGAAAAGGCATCCTGAAGCAGTGCATGCATCAGCAGGAAAGGCATTCTCAAACAGTGCAGGCATCAGTAGGAAAGGCATCCTGAACCAGTGCAGGCTTCACCAGGAAAGACATCCTGAAGCAGTGCAGGCATCAGCAGGAAGGCATCCTGCAGCAGTGCAGGCATCAGCAGGAAAGGCATCCTGAAGCGGTGCAGGCATCAGCAGAAAAGGCATCCTGAAGCATTGCATGCATCAGCAGGAAGGCATCCTGCAGCAGTGCAGACATCAGCAGGAAGGCATCCTGAAGCAGTGCAGGCATCAGCAGGAAAGTCATCCCGAACCAGTGCAGACATCAGCAGGAAGGAACCCTGAAGCAGTGCAGACATCAGCAGGAAGGCATCCTGCAGCAGTGCAGACATCAGCAGGAAGACATCCTGAAGCATCGCAGGCATCAGCAGGAAAGGCATCCTGAAGCGGTGCAGGCATCAGCAGAAAAGGCATCCTGAAGCATTGCATGCATCAGCAGGAAGGCATCCTGAAGCAGTGCAGGCATCAGCAGGAAGGCATCCTGCAGCAGTGCAGGCATCAGCAGGAAAGGCATCCTGAAGCAGTGCATGCATCAGCAGGAAAGGCATCCTAAATCAGTGCAGGCATCAGCAAGAAGGCATCATGCAGCAGTGCATGCATCAGCAGGAAAGGCACCCTCCAGCGGTGCAGGCATCAGCAGGAAAGGCCTCTTGAAGCACTGCAGGCATCAGCAGGAAGGCATCCTGCAGCAGTGCAGGCATCAGAAGGAAAGGCACCCTGAAGCAGGGCTTGCATCAGCAGGAAGGCATCCTGCAGCAGTGCAGGCATCAGCAGGAAAGGCATCCTGAAGAAGTGCAGGTATCAGCAGGAAAGGCATTGTGCAGCACTGCAGGCATCAGCAGGAAAGGATACAGCATTAATGCAGGTATCAGCAGGAAGGCATCATGCAGCAGTTCAGGCATCAGCAGGAAAGGCATCCTGAAGCAGTGCAGGCATGGGCTGGAAAGGCATCCTCAAACAGTGCTGGCATCAGCAGGAAAAGGCATCCTGCAGCAGCGCAGGCATCAGCAGGAAAGGCCTCCTGAAGCAGTGCAGGCCTCAGCAGGAAGGCATCGTGCAGCATTGCAGCCCCCATATATTTGTCCTTTTCATGGGGACATTTGTTTGTTTGTTTATTTGTTTCCATAGAGCCTTACTCTAAGGCGCTTTACGAAATGAATGAGTTGGTACAATGAATCATATGATGGGAACACGCAACAGGCCACAATAAAGAGAAAATGGAACACGACCATAAGAATACTGACACAGACAGAAATGAACTGGCCAGTCCATGACAACAGCAACATTGAAAGTCAAGCAACATGACAAAGAGGTGCAAGACAAAAACCAAACCACCCTCCAACAAATACAATTGAAGGGGAGCAGGTCATAACATCTAAAGTCTAAAAATGTCTAAAAGCGGTCCACTGCCAGTAACAGTGTCGGCCCGCTACCTTGGTGCATGGAGACAGTATCCTCATGGGTCAAGTTTAGCTGTGGTGCATTCAGATGAAAATGTGTGCTGATTTGTGGGAACATTAATATCTCGTCAATAATAAGTAGTAATTAGCTGCAATAATAATCATTGTCCTCATGCTGCCCTAGCATCTGCTTCAACCCCTTAAGTGCAATTGGTGTGTATATGTTGTTCCTAATACCCACAGGAAAGAAAGTCCCAGCCACTCACATGGAGCCTTTGGGAGAAGGAACATTAATAGGCTGCTGATACTGTAGAAGCGTGCCTGCCAGAAATGCATTCATGAACAGCTGTCTAACCTGGGAATGGCCTGTCATCACTGATGTCTCTCCAGCAATTAGAAAATGGAGATCAAGCTCATGAGTGTGGCACTCTTATCAACGCCCATCCTTTTTGTGATTGAACTGGTGCTACTTTCATCTCAGCGATTGGATGGACATTCTCCCTGCAGCTGTGCGGGCACTGCACGGATGACAGTGCATTATTGGTAGTGTGCAGTGCACCAACGGCATTATTGTACAAAGAGCAGGGAAGGGAGTTGCGAAGAAACCTGGAAATTGATTTAGATACGTGCCAAATTGATTGCACTCATTAGTGGCAACAGGATTCGCCCCTGTCCGTGGGTGAAGTAAAAGCTCTGAGGCGTTTGAGCAAATGTCAAATTTGATGTCTTCTTTTAAGTGTTTTAAGTGACTATTTTATCTAACACGTTTTAATGATATTGTTTTCTTTTTGTCCGGAATAATGTGTCTAAAGTTTGTAATAAACTATGCGCACAATAAAACCAAAATAAATAAATAAATAAAAAACAAAGAGCATAACTAAAAAACAAAGAGCAGGGCAATCCCTGGGCCGTGCATGCAACGATATGCTGGCGGCACCATTACATATTGCTTAGAATAGGAGCCTGTGCCTGCGTCGAGTGCTGCATGCCTCTGCCATGATGGCGCTTGTCCCTAAAACTGCAGCCCTGTCCAGAGCTGAAGGGATGGAGTGAGGTGTTTGCCAAAAGTGTGTGACCCCATAACGAGAACGAATGAGGTCCAATAACCTGTTCTATTCCGGTTGTTGCTCTCTGGGCCAAACCACAGGGGAAAGAGTCCTTTGCATATCATTCTGGCGATGCAGTGTCTTGGGCGCTGAAAAGAAACATTGTTGAGTAAACAATATTTTTTTCAGCCACTATCCAGCACTTTCCCCATGCATTCTAGGGCTGGAGTTTGTTTTTATAATTGCACCAGTGCTAAAATATATTGTGAACAGTGTTTAGTGAGTGAAAACAAATATCGTTTACCCAATATTTTTTGTTTCGGATGTACGTGATTATTTCGAATACGAACATTTCAAATACACAAATGTCGAATTCAAAATGTTCGTATTCGAAATAATCACTCCAGAGCTAAATGCCCTTCATAGCCCTGCCCCCACACCCCCTTACTTACCTTTCCGCTATATGCCGCCACTCCCTGCAGCGCCAGTTCCCTTCTTTTCCATGGATGGGAACCGGCGCTGCAGGCTCCTTTTCTATTTTTTCTCCAAAAACGTTTTTGTTTCAGATACGGGGGACATCCCCCCACCCCCGATTTCATTATAACACCACTGAATCCCCCCCCCCCCCGCTTCCCCTGTTCGCTATAATGAAAACCGCATGTTAAAAATGTTCGGCAGTTTCGGCTGTATGTAACTTTGGTACAGCCGAAATGAGATCATTTCTACCAAACACATATATCCTATTCTGGTCCCATCCATACAGATGTCCTGCAAGGAAATGCCAGCCAATTCTAAACAAGCAACCGCAGGCACACATGTCTGCCTTTTAGAGTGTCATCAAATAGTCAGGGGTCTGCAACCTTTGGCTCACCAGTTGTTTTGCACACAACTCTCATCAACCTAGGTCATGGACATCAACAGTGAGGGATCATGGGTATTGTAGTCTAAAACATCAGGAGAGCTGCAAGTTGCAGACTCTTGGAGGTGCGTGTGGCCTGCATTGTCTGTCTAGGCAGCTCTGGCTTATCCTTTGCAATTTAGGGTAAAAGAACCAGTCCAGAGGATCAACCAGCCCCCTCTAAAAACGCACTTGTTGCACTTTAAATCAACTCCATGAGTTCCATCAACTTGCACACCTGGGGAATGTGCAAACACATTATGAAATGTGCGAGAGGGAATTGGGTGAATCTTCCTTCCGTATCCCCCGATGGCAACAAACTCCACTCAAGTGCAAACATGCCACAATAAAATTGCACAACTTGCAGCTCCTTCTGCTCTTCCACCTTGCACCCAGTGGCATATTAGCGAACATTTCCAGAAGTGCTAAAAACTGCGCAGATGCACTTAGCAGCATGTATGTTGCTTGCACAGTACCGAATGGACTAAACTCATTTTGCTTCAACTCATAGTAATGATTTTTTCACTGCAGTCTATTGATTTTTGTGTTTTTTTTTCCACTAGCCTGATAGGAAATAAAGCAAAAGTGAGCGCATCAAATTTAGCGACGGCCCTATTACATAAGGCATGAAGCAAGAACACTGCACAAACCTTTTTTCTGTCTATGCTACAGGACAAAACTTATGTGCTTACCCAATGGGAAAATAGGACTATGTTTGAGGCAACATCTGTTCCTTTTTATCTCGTGCAAAATACTAGCACACAAATCAGACTGCTTCAGTTTTGCTCCAGCGCAAACATCTGTACGCAATGTAAATTGGGGCAAAACCTGTGCATCCCATTATGTATTAGACAAGCAGCACAGCCTGTGAAAAATGTAATTTGCTCCATTCTTGCACTGTTGCAAGGTTTCTGCAACCTGGCACCAGGTGCAAGATAGTGGTTGAATTCATTGTGCCCTAACTAATTTTCCAATTAGGGGCCATACTAAGTGAATCCAGTTTGGACCAAGGTTCCCACTTGCTTGGCATGGAATCGATCACAAAAGGTATCTTCAATCCATATTTCAGACTCACACTGCATCAAAAATGGTGCTATGGGACGGGTTGTCTCTTTTTCTGCTTTTTCGATAAATAAGTACCACCTTTGGTCGAGTGACAACTGTATGTACATATGTTCTATGTACAGCGCTTTGGTGAAAGCACCCTGTAAATAGCGCTATTATGGTCCAAAAACAGCATTTGAAAATATGTTTGGCATAGGCAACTGGGGGTTGGGGGGACAGCCATTAATTTATAGGTTATCATTTTGCCCTTTAATGGTAACTGGTAGACGATTGCTTGTACCTTGTTTTAAATTCTAGTGTGTGAAGGATATTCGGCTGTATTGCTATCTTAGCTTTTTGTATGCATACAGAGTTATTCTCAATTGGTCTGTACCGTGCTCTGTTGACCTACTCGCAAGACAATTTATACATGTTTTATATACAATATTATGCTATCAATGCCTGCTAGGACTTGCTCGTGTACAATTCCAACTGGTGAGCACTTAGTGAATTTACAGACACCCAACAATGTCAGACCATCTAGTGTTTTCGGAGGATAACATCATGGGATTATCAAGGGCGTTTGTTGATTCTGAAACATGGAGGCACGTGAAACGCAAACACTTCACGTCAAACCTAAAATCAAACCAGCTGTCGAAAAATAAACAAAAATGCCTAAGACAGAACAGAATGCCCGTGGCCGGTTTCTGATCCTGAGCACTGCAGCAAAGTTCGACTTTCAAGATGAAACTATGTTTAGTAGTTGATGTTGGCAGCCATCTTGTCCTACTTCTGAAGCGAAGCCGAACAACGTGCTGTATAACTTTTTAGATCTGACGTCTACTGAAGGTTCTGCTTCCAAATATGAAAGAATTCCTCAAGCTTCAGCCAATTGTTCTGCCTGTGAGAATGCATCAAAAAGTTCAAGCATCGATCCTTTGCAGCGTCACAGACCGTAACGTCATAGAACATCTGAATACTGGAATATAAAAATGCAGTCTCGAAATTGTAAATAAATCATCAATTTTTGGTACATTTATAATTCTAGACTGAAGACTGCTTTAAGGTTTGCTTGCAGCATTACCGTAAGATTGTATTAACATGTCTAGCAGAACACACATGGCGGATTCACAAAGATCTGCACCGGAGTAAATCAGAAGACACCCGTTAGCATGTCTGATTTTCTCCGGCATCCATATGCTGTATTCACAAACCCTAAAACAGGTGCAAATCTGGAGGGACATGAAGTATTTTTTAGATCATGTGTATAGGGGATTCATAAAGATTTCTTCCAGGGCATCTCGGCAATGCTCCAGGAATCCACATATTTGCTCCAGTGTTAGTTGTGAATTAGGTCTAAGGCAGCAGGTGCAAATCCGAGATGCTCACAGGCCATATGTGTATATGACTGCTCTGAATCTTTATAACGCTTACAGATTAAAGATAATGGACATGTACAACACTGAATTTAGAGAAGAGCATCAATGCAATTTCCTTATCCTTTATAAGATGCAGTTGCTTGCCCTTTTTCTACAAAAACCGCGTGCTTTCGACAGCTCCCAAAAGAGATGCCGCTATGAATCATCACAAGGCTTCAGAGCCAACCACGTTCGGAATCCATTTGTTGTGCATCCAATGTACGCTGATAGATTTTGCTCTATGGATATAGGATTATACTAGTAAAATGCGCTTCGCCAAGTACATTTTTGTATCATCCTCTAGTACAATTAGCAATTGATTCTGTACACATTTGGATATGTGCATGAATTTAATGTATTATCATTTTCTTATTCGATCACAGCCGACACGTGTTTCGACACAAGGCATTTCTCAAGGCTGATGATTGAACACATTTTGTTATAGAATAACAATTTCACCAATATGTGATCACAATGACAATTAGTATACATAAGAATTGTGGACACATACCAGGGTTAGGGTAGGGGGACAGATAAAAGAGCAAACATAAAAATCGAAAAAATAAAATTGAAAATTCGATAGCAGCAGAATTTGATTGTTTATCAACATTAGGCCATATATAATTTCTTTCATCACCTAATCTGTTAGCATTACCAGAGATTGTCATATCTAGGTTAGCTATAGTGTGGATTAAATGAAGCACCCCAATACCTGTATAAACGTTTGCAGAGTGAAAGCAGAGCAGATTAGTTGGTATCCTCTTGGTGCAACCTTGCATCATAGCAAATACTGCATTTACGATCAGTGTTCTTAGTATGACAGAGGTGTCAATCAGTTTGAATGTTCCTTACTGGTGAGAGCGACCTAATATGGTGGTGATGTCCCGTATAGGTGACCTACATGATGTATCTGGTGAAATAAAAGGCGTGGACTCACCACCTGCAGTAGATTGGTACATTCTATAACGCCAAATAAATCGATAGATATTTATTAGTCCTTAACATATTTCCATACTGTGTCAGTGTTGAGGTAAGTACTGAACACCTTTGTACACTTACCCCTTGATGAGTAGGCTGTGGCCTTAGCACACTGTTGAGCAGGCTTACCCTGTTTGGGCTTTACAAGATTTTGCGATAACAAGCTTATTTTCAAATTACTGGTACCGTTGTTATTTCTAAAAATGCTACTCCAGTTCAGCGGTGCAGAGTCGGCATCCAGGCCATTTCTACATTACCTGATCTAACTTCATCCCACTCACTGTTTGCACAGAACGTCTTCAGCATGTTTCCTTCATGAACCCAACGTGATGTCAGAGTTGGCTGAGGACACAAGTTCCTATTCGCCACTACTTGTGAACACAGCAGCATTTGCACAAATTTCATATATGAATTCCTTTTGTCTTCACAATCCTGTGTACCATTGTTTCATAGACAGAAATTACTGAGTGGTACATTTCTCCCCTATAGTTGCTTCTTTCAGGCGCAATAGTTAGGTATATATTAAATGTTAGGGGTGAATGGGGGTAGGTAGGTGTAGTGGAGGCACATCATTGGGTGATACGGGGACATGCGGAGACCCACATTGAAAGAAAAATTCTAAAAAGTAACTACCACAGAGTAAATTAGCATTCAGTGGTTTCGTGAATGAAATCACCAAGGACCACCCACAAACTGAAACTGCTCTGATACCTCAGCAATCCTGGCATCTATTTTCTCCCACTCACAGTTTCCAGTTAGCAACAATGTAATTGCCTTTTGGTGAAATAAGAGATTCTGAATATTATAACCACCCTTATGAAAGGGCAGCAAACGTTTCCTTTAGGCATAACTTTTTTCATTCAGAGACCTATAACTTTGTATACTAGATTTAATGTTTTTTAATGAATGTGCTTCTATTTGGAGCACCAGGATTAAGACATGCATTACTCTCAAAACATGTGAAAGGTATGGTGTGATGTTTATTCTCATCATGTGCATACTACCGTCTGGATGCACCAGGCTGGGGCACACAAAACAACCTTCCAGACAAGCCTGTGTGTTTTGAAAGCACGACAATGGCGATTTAGTGCAGTACGGAAACATTTTATTTTCCAAACTCTCATATTTACTCTTTTTTTTTTTAACCTTTTTTACTTTCCTTCTCCTTAGATGGTACAATTTCAAATGTATTTATTATTATTAATGCTCTTTTTGTTTTCATATTGCATTTTATTGCACCTGAAGCAATTCCTCTGTACCCCCCCCACCTTTTTGTCTTTGTCTTGTGTATTTCTGTATGTTAGGATTTTTGATATTTAACAAGTATTGTAATAATTATGATAGTTGTATATTTCAATGTAAATGTTTTTTAAGATTGCATTTATGTATGACTTTTAAATGGGTTATACATATTTATTGTGACATTTTATGCAGTTATAATATTCACCATTTATATTCAAAGAATTACAATATGTAAATAAATTCCTAAATGTCATAAAAGGGATTAAGAAGTAGTATGTCATGTGTATGTATTATTTATAATGTCAATGAAAAATGTAAATACACAAATGAAAGATTTCTAACATAACATAAGATTCCATAGAATGTATTTTCTCCAATAATCATAAATTAAGCGTTTTGCATGTATCACTGTTTCTTCACTGATCACCGGTCCTCCATTTCTTTTGAGTATGTTCCCCTGATCACCCATAACAATTGTGCCAATGCATTTGAATTTTTATGGTAGCGAAGACATCATTGAATAAGTGTTCTTTAAGGCAAGACCTCGAAAATGGTAGAAAACCCCATGTTTATCAATTAGCTGTTTCCGAAAAACTCTCCTTATTCTCCCATAGCTTTGATAACAATGTTTCTGTTTTGGAAATATATAATAATGAGTCATCATGGTTCATGTCCTGTTTCTGGAGACCTGAGCGCTTTACTACAAAAACATTTGCACCTGTGCAAGTGCCATTTTGTGCGCTATTAGCACTAAAGCAAACATTGCCCAAATATGTATTCTCTCAACACATTTTCTCAGCAGCACAGTGTTTGCTTTAGGGCTAATTAGCACTAGGCCACACAGTGTCCTGCTATAAAAATACATTGAAAGAATGCACTAGGGAAATGTTTGCCCCAGTGGTAATACAATGAAACTTGTCACTTGCACCAGTGCATAGTTTCTGTGACAAGGCACCTGCTCCATGCCTACCAAAGCAATCATTAATTCCAATCTACCTGAATGGGCTATATCCAATAAATCAGCTCCCTCCCACCTGCCGGAAGCATTGCCATGACGGTGTGGGAAGTGCTGCACAAACAACCAACAAAACAGTTCACATTATTAAGGCTAGAAAACCTGTAAAATGCAAATACTTGTACACATATTGTACAAAAAGTGTTTGTGTCATCTGTGATAGTCCCTGATCTGGCATTGTAACATCGGACAGTCGGGAATTGTTTAAAATCTTAAAAGAACAGGCACAAGCTCCTAGACCTGCTCAAGTTACTTTTACTAAGGATGAGGCATGGTGTACGGAGATTCAATCTGCCTTATCCAATAAACTTGAGAAAATTAGAGAAGTGATTGAGATGAAGAAACTTGACTTAACGATACAGGTTTCAGAGAACAGCCCCTTGCCCCCTATTAAAAAATTGGAGGGTCAAGCCATATTTAGCTTTCAGCCTATCTCAGAGCAGGAACTGGCCAAAGTGATCTCCAAGCTAAAAAGTACAAGCTGCAAAGGAGACCCCTGCTCTTCTCTAATAATCGAAGAATGCTCTTCTGTCCTTATTCCAGCCCTGACTAAGTTTGTTAATGCCTCTCTTATAGCGAATGAAGTCCCAGGCAACATGAAAAAGGCGTGGATTACTCCATTGCTGAAAAAACCCAATCCTTGCCCCACTCACTGCTTCCAATTATAGGCCCATTACTAACACTCCTTTTTTGTTGAAGATCTTGGATAGAGTTGCCTATGATCTGATTGCCACTTTTTTTAGAACAAAACCAGATCGACCATAAATATCAATCGGGGTTCCACTTGAATCATGGTAGGGAGACAACCTTGTTAGCCCTCAAATCCCATCTCCTTCAAAGGATGGTTGGAGGTCATATCTCACTCCTTATGATTCTGAACTTGTCTGCTGCCTTTGACCTGGTGGACCATACCATCTTGTCCACCAGGTTAAAGAGCAATGCCAATTTCTCTGATGAAGCAACAAACTGGGTCATCTCTTTTTTAAAGGACAGGCAAAATAGAGTAGCCAGTAATACTGCTGAAGCAAAACCGTCAGTGCTCACGTATAGTGTTCCGCAAGGAGCCTGTGTGTCGCCTTGCCTTTATAATATATTCATGATGCCCTTCTTCCAGATGTTGGAGAAAGAGGGGATCATATTCGCAAACTATGCGGATGACACCCAATGTGTCATCCCCATGTCCGGATTTCATGTGGAAGATGAACGCAGAATTAATGAAATCTATAAAAAAAAATCAGGACTGGATGGTGCTGAATGGCCTAGCCATTAATAGCTCCAAAACAGAGCTTTTACTGATTGGCTCAGAGCCCAAACTGGAGAAGCTAGGGCCCAGTTATAAGTCATTCCTCATAGATAGCTGCCACATCGAGGTTTTGAGCAAAGTGAAAACTCTCGGCATTTATCTTGATAAAAATGTGCGTATGAATGCTCAAGTGAACAGTCTTGTTTCTTCGGCCTCATACTTCCTTAAGTTGTTTCGTTGTCTTAGACCCTTTATTTCAGAAACAAATTCTGAAACACTGGCAAGGGCTATAATTAGTTCAAAGGTCGACTATTGTTGTAGTCTCCTTTTTGGGCTGCTGCTTTCGGACGTTCATCGGTTGCAGGTTATACAGAACGGTGCAGTTAGATTAGTGAAGGGTCTATCTAGAAGAGACCATGTGTCAGAAGCCCGGCGTAGTTTACACTGGTTACCCGTGCAGGCCAGGGTTGTGTTTAGGCTTCTCCTTATTACACACAAATGTGTACATGGAGTTATGCCCCTTTATTTGAAAGATTTAATCATGGTAAAAAACAACATTAGATTCCTTCGATCGGATGATGCGAATACCCTGGCGATGCCACGACTGAAAACAAAAAAATCCAGGGACTCAGCATTCATTTCGGCAGCCCCCTTCAAATGGAATTCTCTGGCACCTATATTGAGGACCACCTCATCTACAGAAACTTTTAAGAAGGGGCTGAAAACTGCACTTTTTGCATAAATCGTCCCTGCCTTACGCCTGACCCTGTCATTGTACGACTTCCGCTCTCAGCCAATTCGTGGATTTGGCCTTGTCTTCTGTCATTGTTCTGTTTTATTGTTTTACGTTTCACAGCGCCCTTAAGCCTTAGGGTACCCGGTTGCGCTATACAAATGTTAAACATAAACATAAACATATTGATTTGTTTATAAGAAAGTCTAAAATTGCATTTTTGTGTATGATAAAGTTTCATGTGCTTTTGTGACACTATGAATATTGAATACGTGTTTGGTGATGGGAGTATGATGGTAATTTTATTGTGTGAGTTGTTGTTATACATAGACTTTTGGTTTCAAATGATAAGTGTATATGCGCTATGTGATTTTGTACATGAAATTGTTTAAACAAAATATGTGTACAAAAGTTGCAAACCTTTTAATTTTACATTTTATGTTTTATATTAAGTATTTTTGCATGTTTGTAATAGCTGTGTATTAATTGCAAATCATATAAAAGATATAATCGATCATTAATAAAATTGTGATTGATACGATATATAATAACCGTTATAATTGTATGTATAATTTTCTGCAAGATATAACTGGTGAAGTGGATGGGGTATAGGCAACTCTTTCTTTTTAGACTATTTTGGGTTGGCCAGTATTGTGTTGTTCACCTTTCAGAGTTCTTTGTCAAAGAAGTTTTTTAAGTATCCACAGAAGTGCACAACTTGTTCATGGTGGCAGATGTATATGTAATCTCATGGTAGATTTTGTATGGATTTCCTCTTGCACAATTCTAAAATACTGCTCACATACTGTGCTAGGATTTCTTGGCCCGCATCATCACATTGTGATAACTTCTCATATGCATTTGGCTGTTAGTGTGACTTTGATCCCTTGCTTTTTCATTGTTCCCAGCACACAATCAAGCCATGTATTTGCTGCTTTCAATTCCAAAAGTATTTTCTTCAGTCCCACTTATGTACACAAACCCTGCTTTGTGAGAATGCAGAAAACAGTCTGTGTGCTCTGCTTTTCTCTTCATAAAAGCGGCAAAGATTGTGGATGCCCCTGAAGAGGGAGACCTAAACATAGCCCTTGTTACACCCACCCCACTGTCATCACAGAGACAGAGAAATTAGCAGTGCACATTGTTTAGGACCCCAGCTCATTCATCGTCGATGTACCGAAGGTGTGAGATGAGTTATTCACTCATACAACCATTCAGACCATAGGCTAATGACGTTTTTGAGGACATAAGCTTGCAATCAACAGAACAGTCGACTGATTGAGACCACGCAGAATCTGATGACATCATGACTGACATCATGACATAGATGCGTTAGACATGAAGCACATAGGCATCCCTGCACGAAGTTACTCAGACACATGGGCCGCATTTCTCTTAGACACAAAGAATATGCTTATGACTCACACAGTTAGAGGACTGACACAGGTATACCTTTTACTATGCTGGAACTGCAAGATGCATAAGAATACATATGAACGGTTTGCCGATGCTTATCTACAACTAACATGGGCAGCCATGCGAATAAAGATGGAAGCCATAGATGCATTGGGGTGAATGGGAAAAGCAGGATGAACTCAAGAACATGGAGAAAGGGTGACAGGTTGATCCTGCTGAAGCACGCAGACCAGGCTTCCAGCGCGGACACACTGCACAGCCTCTCAGAGGACACTGAGAGAAGGACTGTTTCAAGTTAACAGAAGAGATAGGACACCTGCAAGGAAGACAAGCCGAAAATCCTCATAATTGCAAGCAGGAGAGCTCCATCTCATTGTCCCTACACACATGACCTTAATCTACAAGACATAGCCTATTCATTTGAGCCAGATGGAGAAGGCTGTTCCCATCGAACCAAAGGCAGGGAGATACAAAAGTAATACATGTTCAAAGCTGAATGTTCTGTTTTAGGGCCTAGGAGATCAGAGATGGTAATTTATTGGCAACATGAAGTACCTTTGGGGTCATTCCAAGTACCTTGAATAGTTGCACTTGGCCTGGTAACTGTCCAAACCTCCAAGGGTAAGAAGACCCTTTCACACGAGAGCTTCAGTGGATCGGCAGAGTGTAAGTATAGACTACGCCATACCACAAATATTGCGGAGGGGAAATTGTTGTTTGTTGTCAGTTTTGTGTTATTGTGAAGGATCCCGGTTTCCAGACGTTAGCTAGGTTATGGATGAAAAAAGAAAAAAGACAATAACAAGTGTACCTGTTTATAGGTGGTCAGCTTAGTTTACAGATGAAAAAGACAAAAGCTGACAAAAAAGTCTGCCTGTTTCTAGGCGGCCAGCATAGTTTGCGGGTGAAAAAGACAAAAGACAAAAAAAGGATACCTGTTTTTTAGGCAGTTAGCTTGGTTTACGGATGACTTATGTATGGTTGATTAGGTCGCATAAGTTGGATTCTTAATTTATCTCATGGAGATGTATTCCAATGTGCGGTGGTAGAGAAGAAGGATCACATGATTTTGGTATTCCCTGTGATTGGAATGACAGGAAGACGGCAGTGTGTTGTTTTGTTTGTGTTGTTGTGTCTTGGGGTGTTGTAATGCTTGAGAGTACACTCGAAATATTGGGATTACAGCCTTAAGCTTGTGACGTCACATAAAAGTTTGTGAATAGGACATGATGTGTTGAGATAAAAGCGAAGGCGCGTAGTGGGGCACAGATGTGGGAGTACGAGAAAAGATGAACATTCGAGAAATAAGAAGTATTCAGAGATGGAAGACAATGGTTTCTAGCTTGATGATGTGATGTTTAGATTCCCGAAGAGGGGAATGCCATTTGGGCTCGACTCAAAGAGCACCTTAAGGAATTATGGCTTGGCCTTTAAGGGTGGTGAATACAGTGTGGGCGCTGCATGGAGCATACTCTTGTTGATGGTGGTGGGCCAGAGATGCTGGTGGAATGTTTTGACAATTGTTACAGTTTTTGAGAATTTAATTGAGAATTGACAACCATTGTGAAATATATAAATTGACAGTGTTCAAACGTGGCAAAAAGCCTGATTTGAAGTCAAGTAGATATCGGCAGTCAGAAAGTGCCACCATGGGGATACACCCCTTAAACCTTTGTGCAAGTTCCTTCTGCGGTATCAAGGTAAAATACGCAAGCATAGCACAGAATGGACTCATGACACAGAGGGCAAAAGAGCTAAACCGTAGCCCGGGGAAGCCAGTCTTTCTAAATATGTTCTGCAACACATGACCACATATGTATATGCTGCCTATAAAGGTAAGAAATTAAGTAAAAGACTAGCTATATTGGAGCTATGGAAAATGTTTCAGGACGGGGAAGAGGAGCCACCCAGGACAGAGTGGATGTTGAATCAGAGCGATGCGAGGGTCTGGGGTGGGCAAAGCACCAATGGCTCCTCCTCCCCCTCCTCAAACCTCTGACACAACAACAGAAAGTCAGGGATTTTACTCCTTAAAGGAATTAAAAGCAGCAGCAGGATATACCAACCCTGTGTTTGCACCACCCATATATAGCAGCAATGACTTGCTTATTGTCACAAACCAGGCAAACAAGAGAATAGATTCTTTAAGTGACGAATACAAGGAGCACAGCGATCTGCAAGTGAAACTGAGGAGCGACAATAAAGGGATATTGGGATGTAGTGGGGATAACAAAGTGACAGTCCTGCCAAGCAAGTGGGTAGGAGGAAAGATATTGCTAAATTGTACGAGAAGAATGCAGCCAAGCATAGAAGTATGGAGGAGGAAGTTTAGAAGCGCAAGGGGACAAAAGAAAGGGACAGGGAATGGTCAGTGTTATTGCAGGAAGTGGAGAGAAGATAAAGAGGAACAAGCGTGGCTGGAAAGGGAAAAGGAGAAGGCAGAAGAAAAGGAAAGAGAGGAGAGAAAGAGGAAAAACAGAAGGAGATAGTGGAAAGGACGATGAGAAAGGCGCAGGAACAAAAAGAGAGGCAACTGCAAGCAAGGAGAGAGAACAGGAAGTTGGAAATTGAAAGACTCATTAAAGAGCATAGACGCAGGTAGGAACATGAAAGGGACAGAAGTAGAGAGAGACACCTCAGGGAGGTACCAGACATTATGACAGGACCAACCTGTTTAAATGATAATGAGAAAGAGGGGATATGAAAGAGAATAGGGACGCTGTACAGGAGCAGGAGGGATAGCACATTTGCCCCAAAGACAAGAAGAAGTATAGCAGGAATTCAATTGAGCAGGGAGAGCAACTTGGTGGACAGAGCAAAGGGGAAAAGACAGGAGAAACACATGTTAAGGAGACTTGACTTTGAAGATGAAGGGGAAGAGGACAGCGATGATAGTATTCAAACCATGGGGTTAGAGGATGATCAAGCAAGGGGAAAGTAACAATGACAAAGGAGGAGGTTTAGCCCTTCATTCCTGGAGAGGGAGACATTGAGAAATGTAAGGTAGGACCTGAAGGATGCTTTCAGCGTCCCAAAGGTAGATTGCTTAGTGTAGACAAATTTACTCCATATGTGCAGAGGCTAAAGGCCTTAACGGAAGGGAGAAGAGCAAGTATAACAAGAACTTTTACAGCCACCAAAGATGTAGGGAACGACAGGGGAGTACAATTAACATAGTTTCTGTTGCTATAAAGGTGTGGCATACAACCACAATATATATACCATGGCAACAGATAGACAAGGATAATCTGAGGTGCATGTTGCCCTCGGTGATGCAGGAGCGGGGAAATTGATTTATGAGTTAGGAAGACTGAAGGCAGGGACGACAGTGGCTGTGAGCGACATGAAGAGCTTACTCTCAGACATTCTTGGGGAGGTAGCCGACGACATTCGGGATTGGGCAGGAGATCCCAAAGTGATGGCACAGAACACGGTGCACAATGGTGCACCATTTAATAACTGCAGAGCAGACGTATGGCAGGCTGTGACGGTACAATACCCAGACATATCGAATGTAAGCGCGATTATGGCACACAAAATATGTGAGAAAGAAGACCCACTTCAATATATTCTGGAGATACAAGAACATTGCATCTCAAGATGAGAGAGCCATGGGATAAAACAGTAGGATTGTTCTATCACATATTAAGCTCAGGGCTACTAGAGGAGGTACAGAAGCAATTCAAGAAATTAGTTGGAATGGAAGCCAAACCATGGTCAGATATTCAGCTGACTATAGTGCATTATTGCTGACTAATGCAGAAGAACGTGAGAAGGAAACGTGAGGACAGGGAGCAGGAAGAAGCAAAATTAGTGCAGAAGAAGCTATCGAAATATACAATGGAAGGGCCAATGTTTACAAGCAGAGAGGGTGTAGTTACTCAGAGCGCACAAAATTGACAACAGGTGACAGGAGATGTTTTGCAGGAAGAGGAGACGCTAGTTATTGGCCACGAGGAAGAGGAGGAATGCTCCGTGGAAGACGGTTTGGATTCCCAATGCAGCATTGTGGGGACAGGCTTAACGGAGGGCAGCAGAGACCTATGAGAGGTCCACCACAACCTTGGGGGAAATCTATACCTGTGTTCTACAATATATTGTGCCAAGGGCTGCCAGGATTGGTACAGAAACAGCTCAAGAATTTGGTAGGAATCGAGGCTAAACCATGGTCAGAAATACAGCTGACCATCGCACACCATTGCAGGCTGCTACAAGAAAAGAATCACAAAAAAGAAGCTGCACAAAAGGGTGAAGAGGCAAAATTAGTACAGAAGAAATAACCAAAATAAGCTCTTGAAGGAGCAATGATAACTCGCACAGACGGGTCGAGCATGCCACAAGTCAACAATCCACAGCAGAATAATCAGGGCAGTACGGGGTTTTACCCCAGGGGAAGAGGATTTAGAGGAAGAGGATGGCAGAGTAATCAAGGAGGTTTTCAAAATAGTCAAGGAGGTTTTCAAAACATGCAACATGGCAATCAAGATATGTCAAATGGGCAAATGATCAGACCACCGCCAGTAAGTTGGTTGTGTGGGATGACAGAGCATTTAGCACGGACATGCAGAAATCAAGGCATGTCGCAAAACAGCCAAGGAATAGGAGCAGACATGGCGAATCCATCTGAATTCTTACAGCAGGGAGTTTCACAAAATCACATGGTGCAACAACAAGCGCCAGGAGGGCAACAAGGCTTGCAACCTCAGAATTTGGTGAGTTTTCCACAAGGACAGTCCCAACAGTCACCGATGCAACTGTCACAGACAGTGAGTACAGGACAGGCTGCAAACCCTGAAATGAGGGGTAACACTGGTAATGGGGGAAGTCCATCAGCACAAGTTGGGCCAAAACTATATATGGACTGGGACAGCTCACTGAGAACCCTGATGTGTTCTATCCTATCAGTGACACCAGACCCTCACTGGGAACCTAGGGTGGATGTCATTATGGGGGATAATGAATATTCCTTCTTAGTAGACACGGGCGCAACACGTTCATGTATACGTGAAGACAAGTTTTCCTTGTCTGGCGATTCCATAAATACTCAGAGTTTCACAGGAGCTACAGGTCATGTTCCCTGTGCCTCTATTATATTCATGACAAACCCCAGTAAACATCTTGGGTCGAGATATAATGACGAAGTTAAATATGACAATCTCATTCACGGAGGAGGGCATAATATGTTCAACTCCAGGAATGCACTATTCAAACGTATGCAAAATGATTAGAGCATATGCAGGACACACAGCTATGAGAGCTACAGCCTTAGAGCCCGAAAATATTTGCGTATGGAATACGTGTACTAATGGCAGAGCTGCCAGGCCTTGCAGACAAGATCATGAGGACCCCAGATCAATTTCTATTCAGGCCAAGATAACCTATGCACGAGGAAAAGGGACAAGTATTTCCCCTGGTGATACACACAGTTGCAGTACGAGGGAAAATGGCTTTGATTGATGGTTATGGCGATGAAGGCCGGCAATGGTGCACAGTAATCGCCATTGAAGGATACCGATTGACTGACGTCACTGATGACGATCTGTTTGATGAGCAAACAGATGTGGGAGAGACAACAGTTGAGGTGTGCCTCACCTTTTGGGTGGGAATGATCAAAAGAGAAGTGCCTCAGAGAATGATGTTGGCACAGAACCGTCCTGAATATTTTGATGACGACATGGCCTAAGTGCCTGTCTCAGTGTGGACCACAGGCCCCTATGACGTGGGCTTACTGAAAGGGGTCGGAGAAGTGAGAATCAAACTGAAGCCAGGAGCAATTCTTCCAAAAGCACGACAATACCCCATGTCAGGCCGATGAAGGAATTTTAAAGACAATTTCAGTTATGATGGAACAGAGCATCTTAGTGACGTGAGAGTCGTCATGCAATGCTGCGGTGTATCCAGTCAAAAAATCAAAAGGAGGGTCTTGGAGGCTAATTCAGGATTTATGCCCAATAAATGATATTGTTGAGGCTGAGTTCCCTTTAGTCCCAAACTCGGCTACAATTCTATGTAATATACCCTTTGATGCAACATATTTCACTGTGATTGACCTGAAAAATGCATTTTTCTCAATCCTGTTGCACCGCGACTCACATGATCTGACATCTTTTACGTTCAGGCAAATGCATCTGAAAAGCACGAGGCTATCCCAGGGGTACTGTGAGTCTCCTTCTATCTTTAACAGAGTCCTGCAGATAGACCTAGTTTATTGCATTATAAAGCGTTGTCCTGCAATATGTGGATGACATCTTAATTTGCAGCATGACAGAGGAGCAATGCAGACATGATTCTATTCAGCTATTGACTATCCTGGCTGAGAAAGGATATAAGGTTGACAAAGAAAAGCAACAATATTGTCAACAAGGAGTGCTGTACATAGGCTAGCTGATCTCACATGTGAGGAAAAGAGTTACCCCAGAAAGAGCTGAAGCCATACTGAACACAGCTAAGCCACACACAATAAAACAGATGCAGAGCTTCTTAGGCATGTGCAACTATGTCAAGGCATGGGTCTTCGACTACAGCTCTTACACCAAGCCTTTGCTTCAGGCCTTAAAAAAAGGCCCAAGTGACGAAAGAAAATATTGAATGGTCTGAGGCCATGGAGGAAGGATTTGCTGAACTCAAAAAAGCAATTTACACAGCACCAGTTTTAGGAATCCCCAATTATGCAGAGGAATTTTTCCTGTTCTCACATATGAATGTCAGCGTTATGACGGCAGTGCTCACAAAGAGAACCACATTGGGGTACAAGACCCTGGCATACTACAGAGGAAATTTGGACCCTGTGATGAGAGGCCATTTCCTGTGGGAACAAAGTTTAGCTGCCGCAGCGTAAGCCATTGAAAAGGCTACTACCATTGTAATCGGATGCTCCATGACCTTGTACGTCGAGCACTCGCTATTTGCTATCCTAGAGAAACCGAAGGGCACATTGACATCTCAGAGAGCTTCTGCTTATGAAGTGATCATATCGAATCCATCAATTAAGATAGTCCAATGCAAGATAATGAACCCAGCTATGTTCATAGCAGAGCCACTCACTGAAGGAGAGCCGATTCATGACTGTGCAAATTATGAGGAATTCTATGATGAAATCCCCAGAGTGAAAGAAAGTGCATTGGCAGGAGGAGAAAGTGTCTTCATTGACAGTTCTTTGAGAATCAATCAAAACAATGGGCAAAGATATACAGGCGTAGCTGTAATGAAACACACCACAAATGGAGCATTTCAAGTACTCCTTAGTGCGCAAATACCATCTCATTACTCAGCACAGGCTGCAGAATTATTGTTGATACTCGCCATTGAGAATTATGCAGACCAGGAAGTAAGAGTGTACAGTGACTCTGCCTACGTGACGTTGACAGTGCACTCAGGCCTATTTCTCTGGAAAAGAAGGAGCTACCTCCGAGCACACGGCACACCAGTGCAGCTCGCAGCCTTATTGGACAGGCTGATCAAGGCACTACAGCTCCCAGTGGGCATAGCGGTCATAAAGTGTGCCACCCACACGAAAGGGACAGATTTTATCTCCCGCGGAAATCAAGCAGCAGACACAGAAGCCAAGCGTATGGCATCCAAGAGTGAGACGATCATGGAAGTGGAAGTCACCCACACAAATGAAAAAATGATGGTTGCACGGATTGCACCTGAACGCTGTAACAATCTGGGACAAACACAGTTGATGGAACTCCAAGGGGAGGCACCACAGGAGGAAAACATTTTGTGGAAGCGGCGAGGGTGTTCTTTAAACCCCTCTGACAGCTTGTAGTGACAAGACAGCTCTGGTAAACCAGTAATGCCTATAGCCCTGTTAAAATTAGTGCTGGAACAGTTACACTACCCAGCACACATGACCAAAGAGAATCTAGGGGCAACGCTCACAGAAGACGGGTTCATACCGAACTTAACCAAGCCTGTTGCACTTTTTTATAGTGAACTGTATAATCTGCCAACAATTCACAGCTTGGCACACATTAAAGGTAATGAAAGGAGTCATCCCAAAGCCAAATGGGCCTTCTCAGCACTTGCATGTCGATTACGTCGACATGATTCAAATATGTAACGGGTACAGATACCTAATTGTTATGGTGTGTCCATTCTCTGGATGGATAGAGGAAGGTCCATGTACACACCCAGACTCTACTTGTGCGGACACATTTTTAGTAAGAGAGGAATTTCCCAGGTGGGGGTATGTGAAGTCATGAGATCAGATAACGGGACCCACTTCGTAAACGAGGTTTTCTAACAGATAATCTTGCTGCTTGGTATAAAGCACAAGTTCTCGTCTGCGTATCACCCACAAGGTAACGGGAAATGTGAGAAGCTCAATGGCTTATTAAAGGAAAGGATAGCCAAGTTGAAGCTTACTCTAAGGAAGGGATGGTTGCACTGCCTTCCTTTGGCATTGTATGCACTCAGGAACCAACCCGGTTCCGACCATCATCTTACGCCGCACGAAATAGCCACAGAAAGAAGAATGCGCACTCCACTGACAACCCGAGACAGAGCTAGATGTGATGTCCAGTCAACAGGAGAAATCTTAGGGTCTGAAATGCAAAATTACTTGAAATGCATGACATCTTGCCTTACTGTAATTTCAGGCCAACTGGAGTGACGACGAAAAGGGTGCAGGGCAGCACGGAACACAGAAGGAGATATTACTGAAGGCACAGCTCAAGGACTTTGTGTTCCATCCGTTTTCCCTGAAGACACTGTGTTGGTAAAAAACCTTACAAGGAAAAGGTGGAACGAGCCCAGGTTTAATGGTCCCCTTGCAGCGGAAGACTGCACTCCCTCTGCAGTGAAACTACAAGGCAGAAGAGCTTGGATGTTTCTGGGCGATATCAAACCCTACATCGGAGAAGGCCCCCTGCCTGCAACCCAGTGCGAAGAGACTACAGACGACGGGGAAGAACCACAGCACATGCAGACGAGATCCATGACGAGAAAAATTGCTGCATGAGCAAACAACAAAGTAAAGACAAAGGAACTTTTGTGAGATAGTTGTGGTTTCACTTTGGACATTCCTCTGAGAAGAAAAAGGGGATAAGGACATGTAAAATGGATGCTCTGTGCATCCTAGTTGCAGGGTGAAGAAGAAAATTGCATATTTAAACCACAACATAGTCTGTTGACTTTGAATTTTGGACTGAGGCACACTGAAGCCTGGACTAGAAATAACATGCCACATTTTGATCTGGAAGAAAATACAGTACCCAGATTCTTTCCGCACAATAACCTTGCTCGGAATCACTTATGATGTCCCACAGTAGCAACATCAGCAAATATGTGGTGACATATTTCGATCTAGTGCTAAGATCGTACCAGTGTCACTGACCTTCTTCAAGATCCTGAAAACAAAAAGATTATAAAGAGATTGCTTACTGTGATTACCGAACAGTTCCTCCTACTTCCGGAGTACAGCGAGGAAAAGCCAAATATCCCAAGCGGAGAAGGAAGCAAATGAGTTTTTCCAGGTATTCTTTTTATTACCTAATCGAAGAGTGCCCAGAATTTGTCAGGAGAACAACAGACGTATTGACTTTTCTTCGAGATCCAGTGAATACAGAATGTCTGAGCATAGTCCTAAATAGTATAGTCATTCAAGTTGCTCTCCACACAAACGGAAAGTGCAGGCACTTTTCACAGTGAAGTGAAAGCATACAGTCCCAAATTCCAGAAATGACAGGACAAATGTGCCTGTCACCAGAAGACAGCAGGTTGACAAGCAATGTATTTTTCTGCCAAATTGAGGATTTTCCAGAGCTTGTGGGGAGACCTTCAATGTTGATGTCCTCACAAACATCAGAGACCCAGCAGATGGGCATGATCCTGCATGGAATTGTGATGCAAATCAAACTTTCTAACCATCAGCAGAACTATTTTTGAAGATTTTAAACTTTCCGTTGAGGTACAGATCGAGAGAGCAGTGTCAAAGATTTCATTTGTTTTATTTTAATTTTATTTTTTGTACTGACAAGAACACAGCATATCTTTGGGAGTAAAGCAGATTGAAGGCGTGGACTGGGAGCTGATATATTCTGAACATGCACAGTAAAGAGACTTGCTGAATTATTGCTTAATTTTGACAATTCTCATAGCCCAGTAAGAGAACTGTATCCCGAGATAATAGACAATTCATTATTAAAACGAAGAGGGACAATTGTGCAATACCTACAACTTACACACAGAATCCGAAAAACAATATTGGTTAAAAGTTTATATTAAAAGTTAACATTTCAACGAATGATCGAGATGGGAGTCCAGAACAGTACTCTAGTCCTCCCACAGGAGGAGAGACGGTCACAGTTCCCTGGACGTAAATGCTGCCGCCTAACTTACAGGGGCATAATGTATTTGTATTTTATATTCATCATCATTTTACTGTCATTAACGATCAGAACTGCATTCTTTATTGGTGTACGTAGAATGATGTATGTATGGTGCCCACAAAAGCACCCAGGCCCTTTACAGTAATTCCAGTCTCTAGGAGATGTGATAATGGAGTGAGTGAACTTGAGATGGATGTGATTAGCAATGACACACACACACACTTGTGGTAGCAAGCAAATCGAAAAGCCGTAGAGATGGTCGACAGAGTGTGAATGAAAAAAGGTTACTGACAACCACAAGCATGCAAACATTAAATGCACATACCCCAGGCCTAGTGTCAATGACTGTAGAACCACAAGCCCAAGCAGTAGAGAAGAAAAGACTGCCTGCTATGGGAAATCTCACTACAAGTAATGTAAGGAGCCAAAGGATGGAAGCAGACGTCAGTGAAAGACAAGAAGAGTTGGAAAGAAAGCCAACAGAAACAGCTGTATCAGAAACTCTTGAGCCAACACCAAGAAAGACAAGAGCAAACTCAGAGAAAATCTCTGCACAAGCACAACTGATAGCAGACACAGTATGGTCATTCATAGCCAGAGATGGGAAAAGACTAGAAGAGTTGAAGAATGAACCCACAGGGACAACATTGCCGAGCACATATGTTCCAATAAAAGGGACTAGCACAAGTTCCACAGTACAGTCATACACTGAACCCAAGCCAAAGTGGATGCAGACATTTCTAACCAGAAGGAAAAAGATATATGAGGAAAAAGAAAGAACTGCCAGACTTTCGTCTACTCAAATGGCACAGATGAGGAGGCCTGCACCATAGACCAGGATACCTTAAAATCCTCCAGTAAGAAAGAGCCATATAGATGCATTCAGGGATGTTATTATAGCGAACTACATGAAAACTTTAAGCATCAAGAGAAGGATGCACAAAGATAACAACAAACTAAACGATTACTTGGACAGCACAGCACATTTGGGAAACAACATTTGGTACCAACACATGAAGGAAGTTGGAAGACAATGTTCAGAGAGGGGAATGCTTTGTGTGTGCACTCCTACCATATAGCATGGGGAAGTCCAAGATCCTTGTAGCTGTAGAAATTGTTGTCCAAACAGCACACTGTTTCTCGCTTGTAGCAATGTGCAAGACCAGAGGCAAGTTCATTGGTAGTGATGCCTCACTAAAATGTGCAACTGAAACAGCTGATCCCAATGAAAATGATTATGTTCAAGACATAAAGACAAGAAATAGAGCTCAGACTAGAAATCACGTGATCAGGTATGAGAAACCTGGAGTGAAAGGAGCAGAACTCGGATGGGAAGTGAACCAGAAACTAAATGTCCAAGGAAAAAATCCAGAAGAGGCTCGAAATTGGAAGAACAGAGGTCAAATGCAGATTTGGCGAACAGTACTTTCACCACGTGGATGGGAGAAAGGAGTAGTAATTTGCAGGGCATGGATGATCCTCTAAGCCTGCAAGGAAGCAATTGAAAATTCTGAAAGAATATGCAAGCCATTATGGCCAAGGCTTGCAAAACTGCTGACATGGGTCAAAGACAGAGGAGGACCCTTGCAGATAGTACCACTGGAGAGCTCAAAATTGTGTTTCAGGAATAATCGCACAAGGAAGATGGGAGAGAATCAGAACTGTGGATGAATCTTTGATGCTCCAGGAATGATGCATGGCACTGCAGTGATTATGGATCTTTATTGGGCATGTGGATCCAAAGCATACATCAGACTGCCGAGAAACTGCAGAGGCATATGCACAATAGTGAATGTCCACGTTCCAGCGTTGGTGATCCAGAAAAGTGACCTGAATATTGACAGTTTCCCAAAAGCAGATGCACACCTGAGGAAAAGGAGATCTGTGGAACTGTTGACCCGAATGAAAAGGGAGAATTACTTCTCTGCCAAATCAGAAGAAGCCGGTCATGCAATCCCATATGAACACAGGCTGTTTAGCCTCACCTCATCAGTGTTTGCAACAATCTTCATTCCAAGATTCCAAGTTGGAGCAAATACTAAATGGTTGCAGATAACCAGATGGGAGTTACTGCAGACTATCAACACAACCATAAAGGGATTCAACACAATCGAAGAAGAGTTAAGAGCCATCCGACCGATGACTCTCCAGAACAGATATGTACTTGACATGATCACAGCGATGGATGGAGGTGTTTGTGCAAAAATCGGAGAATCCTGCTGTACATTTATACCTTCTCACAATGAAGAAAACAGAACTCTAACAGAAGCCATAGGTATGCTGACAAAACTGCAGAACCAGATGATTGATGAGACGGATGAAGTTGATGATGACAGCTGGTTTGGATCACTATTCTCATGGGTTCCACAATGGATGGCAGATGCATTCAAGTCTCTTGGAGCCCTGCTAGTGATGATATTACTAGGATTCTGTGTTATCAAGATAATAATATCCCAGTGGCAGAAAACTGTGAAAAAGCCATAGGGATGAAGATCATGATTGTTGTCAAGCCAGAATGGGAGCCCAAAGACCTTACTGACGAGGAGAGAAGAGATTTTGTGAAGGCCAGCATTTATGCACCAGAAGGAACAAAGTTTCTCTATCCCAGAAAACACAGAAACTATGTGGGAAGATGGGTTTACTGCAGCCCAAATGGACAATGCCAGCTGATGACATGGAACAAGGATGAACACGTGAGAACAGCAGGAAGTTTAAAAGGAGTAATACAAATATGGACTCCAAGGAGACATTTCTTCAGACCATCATGTATAGACACAGAAGATGAAGAAAGAATGGACCCAGGCGATGAAGTGAAGGTGAATGCAGAGGAGCCAAAGAAGATGGATCCAAAGAAGGAGGTGAAAGTGGTCGATGAATCGCCCAGAGGGGGGAGTGTAGAGGAGGTCCCAAATAAAGCCTGCACTCCAATCACCCAATTTGAAGTGCCAGGAACGTTCACACCGAGATATGTGATGTATGATGAGCAAATAAACCAGCAGAGAGCCACAGTAGGGCTCTGTCCAGTACCTATCAGAAGAACAACACCTATTGAAATACCAATACCATGGAAACCATGGACAGTAAGGTACCCATTGAGAAAACCATATCAACAAATGAAACTGAATGAAGATCATCTGAGTACAGTCCCTGAAGAAACCAAAAAGGTCTTAATGGAAGACGAATGGTGACGTCACAAGAACCTAAAACTGACTCACATGTAGAAGAAATGATGACCAGAGAATGACATAAAGAGACGAAACACCATGAACAAGGATATTGTGAATCTAGAGTGTGAAGGTGATGTCAAATGAAAGAAGCTTAAGCTGTAAGCATGGCAAAGATATCTGACCAGTTTACACATGTACATATGCTTGGAACCGCAAGAAAGCTAAGAGAATCGGGTGGCTTGCTATGCTTAGTAGAGGGATAGTGTGGCAAGCGCCATATACATATCTATTTCAAATAAAGCACTTTATATGAAGTATACTTCCACTTTGCACAAAAAGCAGAATCAATAAAATTACAAAAGGCCATTCGAGGAAGGTTGCACAGTTAACAAAATCAGGAGCTGAGCAGCAGAAACAAAACTCAGCAGAGGCAACTTGTGCCTAAGGAACCAAGGTCGTATCCATCAAAATGAATGAGCACTAGCTACAATTAACTGAAGCAAGGACCAGAATATACTGCTTTGAAGAGGCAAGATAAGAAGGCGAAGGCAGGTGGTGGGTGAACATAAAATCAAATACACGAGTTGTTGAGGAAAAGGCAAATCCACGGTGTCTGAATCACGTGACCAGCCGAAAGAACAGAGCAAGACCCCCACACCTACGCATGGCTGTGAGCCAGGAGAAGATATCGAGGCAGAAGTTGCAGTCTCGAGGCCAACCACTGTGAAATAATTGACACATAGCCACTAAAGTAATGATTGATTGGAGGAAGGACAGGTGAGTTGAGGGGCACCCTGCACCTGGCCGACCATTGTGCGTGCTGCTAAGCAAAGTGGAAAAGTATGCATGGGGTTGGTGCCAACCCAATCACAATGGACCAAGTAATTTAGGGTCCTATAGTTAGTAGAACCAATGGGACGTCGTACTTTTAGTGACGTCTGCAGTAGTCATTTTTTAAGGAAGGGCTTAGATGCCCGCCTGACAGTGTTTACCCAATCCCCTCACTCCGTAGCCATATACAGATATAGTACCTATATTAAAGTAACCTTTTCCTAACCAATAGAATTGCATGCTAACTTTTGAGTATTACACATCAATGATGTCAGGTTTTTAGTATGAAGTTCGTTGGAGTTGAAGCGAGAAGGAAGATCGCACTATTGCTGATATTCATAACTCCCCGTCTTTTGTACTTGTCATTAAACAGACTCCCTTTGCCAAACCGTTTGAGTTGTCCTTATTGATTGGTGTTGAAGTATAAATGTGCACCCCCATCCATCTCACGGGTGCTGCTATCTTGTCTTAAAGTGCTTCTGAGCAAACCCCAACTCTATTGGCCGGTTGGGGGTCTGGGAGCACAAAAGCAATACGACAAGAAGACAGCATAGCAGGCATACATTGTAGTGGAATTCAGATTAAGACAGCTGCATATGCAGATGATGTATTATTACTTCTGAATAAAACAGACACCAGCTTACAATATTTATTTTACATTATTACACAATTCTCCATAGCATCAGAATATAAACTCAACACAGATAAGTCAGAAATTCTACTATTCAATTTACACTGTACTAAACACATGTGTATTACGACAAGCACAACAGTGGTTCATCCCTACTAACTCTGATGTACCTAATTGGCTTCTTTTAGAGCATTCAATGGTTCCCCCCTTACTCTGCTGATTGCCCCAACATCAAGAGAAATAATCGATTTTTTCCCAATGCTAATATTAATCTATCTGTCCATTATCTTCGATCCTACTTATTTCCATCTATTACAAAAACATCCCAGTTTATTTCACAATAAAATTGGATGAAACCCTTAATAAAAGTCAACAAAAGAATGATCTGTTGGAAACCATGGCTCTCTCTGGGCATTAAATATGTTAATCAACTGTTTACTCAAAGAGATCCATTCAGCTTTAACGAGATTGTAACTAAATTCCATATGCCGATGTTATTCATTCACCAATATTTGAGTTTGATTGATGCAATTATGGAAAATTATGATTTATTAGCACGTAAAGCTATCGTCCCTCAGTATGAACTATTACAACATATCTCAAACTCAAACTTTATGGCTTCCATAGTTTATAAGATATTGTCATTGGTATCAACTAATGAAGAATCACGGAAATGTATATTAGCATGGAAGCAAGACTGCTCTTTATCAGATACCCAACCATTATGGCTCTCTGTGTGGAAAAATATCTCCAAGGCTATCACTTCAGCAAGCCTACTTCAAACCTTGAGCTCCTTCCATCATAGAGCCTTTATTACCCCACTAATTCTCTTCCAGGGAGTAATTATACAGCACAACAACTGTTGGAGTTACCTTCATACTCAAGGCTCCTTCAAACATATCATTTTTGAGTGTGCAGATGTTAAAACATTTTGGAAAATCGTCTAGAAAATTCTTAAGCATATTTTTAATCTATAGCAAAATTTCTGCCTTCGCTTTCTTTATCTAGGTAGCACAACTATACAGCCAGAGATTGACAAAAACAAATGTTATTTGTTTGACTTCTTAATTGAAATAGCAATTCAAGCCATAAAGTCTAAATGGAAAGATCTTAAGCATCTACATTTAAAAATATGGTGGAACTCTGTGTGCAAGAGCCACAGAATAGAAAAATGTACTGCAACACCCCCATTTTTACAGCTCAAGCATGAAGTGAAATGGCAGCCATTCTTAGACTTTTTAGAGAATGCAGCCTCTAGTTAGTAGATACAACACTATTCTGTTGACATTGTTCATTGTTTGTCCTGTTTGTCATTTGTTTGTTAAAGTTCAGGAAACATTTCATATCACAACTATTAGTTTATCTTAAATCGCATTCTTGTGCATCAGTCTGCGTGTTGACTACTATAATACCATATAGGGCTTTAATATTGTGTAACTCTATTTTAGATAATATATTTGTTCTATCACTTGCATATCTTCATACGTTCCATTATTTGAATTGGATGCCTTGTATGCTTATTGATTTCAATAAAATATTTAAACAAAAAAATATATATCATTAAAGGTAAAGAGGTAGTGAAGTAGAACTATACCATATAAAAGAGTTGAAGAGAAGTGGACAGTTTCCCGCTGCTGGGTCCATCACTGGCAATACTAATGCTCCTAGAGTTGACAGAGATCCACACCAACACACTTCCAAAAGAAGTTAAATGATCCTTACGTTTTAGGTACATCCTAGAGCCCTTTTTAATGTGCAGCTATAGCTGGTAGCTAACCAGATGGCCCAGTCTAATGGCAAATATGCACAAGGCATCTTTACAAACCTACTGCTGCTCTTCACTTAATGGAGGAAGGCTAATGTGTGACCAAGAAAGGAATTTGAGAAGTCTCCCCACAATCACTGACAAATATTTGGGAACAAGTCTCCCACTTACCTTTTTCTAAACACCTTACCCCACCCCTCTCTCTCTCTCTCTCTTTCTCTCACACACACACACACACACACACACACACACACACACACACACACACACACACACACACACACACACACACACACACACACACACACACACACACACACACACACACACACACACACACACACACACACACACACACACACACACACACACACACACACACACACACACACACACACACACACACACACACACACACACACACACACACACACACACACACACACACACACACACACACACACACACACACACACACACACCCCCCCCCCCCCCCTTCAAACCAATGCATGTGCAATAAATTATAGAATATGTATAGTTCCTGAAAAG
The DNA here is from genome assembly GCF_040938575.1 of Ambystoma mexicanum. Classification (NCBI taxonomy): domain Eukaryota; kingdom Metazoa; phylum Chordata; class Amphibia; order Caudata; family Ambystomatidae; genus Ambystoma; species Ambystoma mexicanum. The sequence continues at coordinate 295,237,230 of NC_090932.1, forward strand.
GCCACTGACAAATTACAGTTTTTAATTGTGTCTTACATCAATTCTATGTATTTTAACAACTTTGGACTTGCAGGTATTTGCTCCAGGCGCAGGGATGCCTCATGTTATATGATATGATATATGATTTGATAGTTTATTTGTATAGCGCCTATTCACGTGGCCAGTCGTATGTATCCTGCAGCTTACCATTTTCTATTGAATATATTTTAAATTGGTGTGCTGGTTTCTTTGAACTCCTTTGTAAAATACCGATTTCTCTTTCTTGCAACATTGGTCTTTAAAATAGTATTTTTCCATTTCCTGACAGACTTGCTTGTCCCACTTCTCCTCCAATGGTAAAACAATAGAGGTACTTGAAGTATCATATCCTAATCTAGTGCTCACGTTCTCTCTCTCTCTCTCTCTCTCTCTCTCTCTCTCTCTCTCTCTCTCTCTCTTTCTCGCTTTCTCTATCTCGGCTTCTTTAAAAAGGAAATGATGTAACAGCACTAAAATTGTAAACTGGCTATTTATAAAATGTTACACTGTTCATTTCTAATGATTACAATATATTTTGTAGTCATATCAAGAATGTTATTGCTCGTCTTTTTGAGCTAAGCACATTATCAAAACCTAGAAAAATCACTTCATACATTATTTACTGAGTGAATGGTATCATGATGGACAGTCTGGCACACTCTGATTGTACCCTTTTGAAATACCCCCAGGAGCATGGGATGAGGACACATACCATACATTAGGGTTCTAGGCGGCTTTGCATACAATCAGAGATAACCTTTGGAGCATAATAATGACCACATAACTTTACATTTGACAATTATATCTGTGGTGTAAGTGTTATATGCTTAAATCACTGAGTACCCTACTGACCCTGGGTCTGGTGCACCTTTCTTTCTTCACAACACTCACCCTAAAATTAAAGCACTTGTAATCATGAAACTGGCATGCCTGAAAAAGACAATAATTGGAAACAAGGCTTTCTCTGCTATGCCCTTCCCATCTGGGCGGCAATCCGGACCACACCACCTCTCTTGCATTTCAGGAAGGAACTCAGGGCCTTACTTTTCAATCAATGCCTAGGTGCCACCTAGATAGCTGCCCTCCCACCTCCCATCCCATGCCACATATTGCAACCCCCCTGCAGCCCTCATTACCTCATATGTTACCCTCAAAATCATGTACAGTTGCCTCCTAGCTAGGTTCCGGACAGGCTCATGACTTGGATGTGAGGATGTGAGGATGCGAGAATGCAATTGCTGTGGCATCTGCTTGCAGAATTTGAGAAGAGAAAGGACTGGTTCTCACCATAAGGATGCCTGTGTGGGCAGCCTCTGAGAGCAGTATATATTGATATATATTGATATCTGTAATAGTTCACTAACAATAACATGATTCCCCATGCAACACCATTTGATTAGAACCATTGGGAAAGTGGTGTCACATGAGGGAATTTAATAGGCAACATGTGTCTGTTCTTAATACTAAAGTTGTAGTAAAACACAATTCAAAATATTGTAAGAAATTAGCCTAGAACTTCACAGTATGTGGCAAATGCACAGGACACACCTCTGGCCCAAACAAGAGAAGGAGAAAGAGACACCCAGTTGGGCAGCGTTGGGCACCGTGAGCCATAAAATGCCCCCCATGGCACATTTTCTGTGCTTGGGCTTGCGATGGGCCTATGTGCCATCTGGCACCAGCTCCTTAGAGGAGACTGTCTAAACATGATTTGCAAAATGCAAGTCTTATCTCACACTGTCTGTGTAACTTGCGTCTTCGAGTGTAGTGTGATGCCAACAGTGTTTCCCATTGGCAGTGTCAGCGCATTGGAGAAATGTCTCCCCCCTGCGAGTGAGATCTAACGAAGTGCCATCGATAGGCCGGGCACTGAATGATTTCCAACTTGCAGCCACGTCCATCTCTTATCGACCTTCACACTGTCCCCTGCACGCGCCTTGAATTGTACAAGTGTCAATTAGCCGAAAGCCCCTAATACCTGCTACCCTGATCACTGCTTCTCCCCTGCTTCATGTATACGGCGCTCAGGCAAATGTCCTCATTTCCCACTTGTTATAGTGTTTGGCAAAACTTTAATACTCCCCGAATTTCCTTCTGCCAACCAAGGAAGCCGCACATTTTGTGTCGTAATTTGTATCACTATTGCATTCAACCGACTACTGCGGTGTGCTACAGGTACTTGATACCATATTGTGGGGGTTATTCGCCTCGCACCTGAGATTAGCCAACTGTGTGGACTTGTGAATTGGGATGAGAAGGGGGTGACACTAATGGCCGATATATTTATTGTGTTTATTTGATGTGATCAGCCCGCGTTTGCCGCAGGATTCGCAGAGAGACCAACTTTCCCCAACTACAGGCTGTCAAACTTTGCGCATGCTCTATTTGCGCATAAACGTTTCTAGAACAGGAAATGAATGCAGCCGGTGTTAAGGAGGTCGGGCGTGCAGGGCTGGACGTCAGTTACAATCAGTGGCAGGGCAGGGGTGGAGGGATGGGGTTGCCCCCCAACATGCAGCAAGCTTGGGCACATTGCTTGGGAGTTTCCCACAGACTAATGGGTTAGTGCCATGGTGCGCGGGGCTGTGCTGGTGTCCCCCTGCAGGGGCCCGCCATTATGGGTTATGGGGGTTCCCACCACTCAGGGAAGTGCACAGAGGCAGTCATGATGCATGGTCGCATCGGGCAAGGAGCGCAGGGAAACCCAGACTCAGCAAATCAGGCTTGCAACTATGTACCCTAGAACAACCTATACAGGCGCCCCATGCAAACGCAACAGTACCCATTTGTTGAAAACAGTCTATAGGAAAGGGGGGCAGTAGGGGTCGTAGGGGAAAAGGATACACTTTAGCAGATAACAGCTTTTATAAGACTACATAAATAGGTTGCTGCTAAAACCGGTGACCTGGTCCCCATGAACCTCTCAGGATACCAGGCCCTCCTACCCTGTCCATACCAGCACCCCCTCCGTCCCACTGCACTGCTTCTGCGGGCCCCTGCCTCATCCCACCCTTGGGAGTCGCCCACACTAGCACTTAGCCTGGCGCCTCTTCTTTGGCTTCCCTTGGCACTTCCTCCCCAGGCCACGCTCCAGCACTTCTCCACCCCCCCCCCCACACCCTTCCCATCTCCTGCACTTCTCTTGACTGCACTTGCACGTCCGAATGCCACGAGGCCTAGTAGGACTACAACTGTATATTTACTGTTTCTGCCAATGTTTCTTTTCTACCCTGTTCCCTTCCCATTTGGCCTTGTGGCACTTTGAAACACAATTTTGTTGTATATGCACCTAGCAAACGCTCAATAAAATAAATACAAGAAATTCATCTCAAGGAATCGTTAAAGTGCTATGTTTTGTAATGGTCAGGCTGGGCACGTCTCATTGAGGAGCTCTCTTTTTCAGTCACTTTTGAATTTTGTGATGTTTTGTTGTTCCTATTGTGATGCAGATTTAGTTGAGGTTGCTCTTGATACAGAGATGCTAACTCTGTCAAGGAGACAAAGTCAGCGATTATCCAATGATCTGGTTGACGTCCATGGAGCGATCTCTAGTGTTCGGGCTGTGGGGGGCAGAGAGCAAGAGTCGGGTACGAGTTTGCTCGGTGGTTATTAATCATGTTTACTTACTTGAAAATACCAATCAAAAAGATGTTATAATAAAAGAAAGGCATCACATCGACACCTGATCCCGCATAACAGACGCTTGGGGAATCCTCCCCTATAGTGAGTAGCATTAAGAACCCCCGACCCAGAAAAGGATCCGTTAGCCAATATATGCTGTTTAAAATTGAGAACTCACTAATTAAAAGCCAGAAATATCTTTAAAAATTATAAGTTGGGGAAATGTCATGAGTTGAGTGATCTTGCTTTCTTAACAGTGAGTCCTTCAACGTGAGGCCATTCCAGGTCAAACGATGACCATGAGAAGCGGATGATATTTCCTGGGAATATCAGAATGAAAGTGCAATGATGCAGGAGAGGATACCATAAGAATAAGATACACACATATATATACACACAGCCCCGCTCACTTACATTTGACCAGCTGCCAAGCTGCATGCATACAATGCTACACAAGAACGCAGCAGTGAGCAACAACCGAGGACCAGCAGACGAATATGACACTCATTGAAGGCACAGCAGTCTGCATTCGACAAGCCTAGTGCTGCCGTGCAGCTGACATGACTCCGGGTCCGTGATGCCGGTTCCAAACAGGGCACCTATCCCGCACTACCCTGATTGGCCAGTCATCACACACCGACTTTAGCCACGACACAGGTACAGCGCTCAGAGGTAGAGTGTTCACATTAAGAAACTCCACAATTGGGGTTGCATTACTAATGTCTATTCAAACAAGACATAGGCCCTCATTACGACCCTGGCGGAAATCGAAAAACGATGGCGGAAATGTAATACCGCCATCGAATACCGCTCGGTGCGATCATGACCCGTCACCGCAAAGTACGATGCCATTAGCGACACCGTAGTGAACGCCAACGCTAACTGCACCAAGTACGCGCACGCGCGCCATGCAAAACCGTAATTACCACCATGGCGCAACGGTACGCGAATTCTGACCCTAGCGGACATTTACTTAACGCCATCAAGCATGGCGGAAAGTACCATTCCGCCATGGTGAGAATTACGGCATCGTGAACCAACCGTAAATGGCCCTACTGAGTGCCTGTACACCACTCCCTGCCCACATTGCACAACTCCTCGTAGGTGCAATGAAGTCACACAATGCAACCAGTGAAATGTACAAGTCACCCATGCATGCCAACGAACAAATGAATGTAGGGGCTCCAAGTGCCTTCTGAGTGGCCATCCATATTTGGCATGTCACCATTTCCGTACCGATGCAGCACAGGCATGTGAAGGTTCAAGTACAGCAATATGAACTGAAATATGAGACAAAACAACAACAGGCCCCCATCGCTTGACACCAGTGTAAGGCAACATTCAAAGCAGTATCCTGAGGGAGACTGCACCAGCCCTGTACTCTTGCCAGTAAACAAACCAACCATCAGCATAAGCATGTACCACACAAGTTGGCAGAGTGACTGAGCAGCCAGGCTCACCCCAAGAGGGGCCAATGGGAGCTGCAGGGCACAGATGGCACGAATACAGAAGCTATTCCAATGGACATGACCTCAGTCTCCCTCCAAGAAACGCACGCAAACACAGGCACCTGTGACCAGCCATTTTCTGATAATCACATCAATCCACCAATCCACCTGGCTGACCGGCATCTGTTACACAAAAGCTAAACCCCCGCCCCTGAGCATGACATCATTAAAACAGTCAAAATGGCTGCCCCTATCCCTGACCTTACTGGGCATCGTAGGCAAACGCGGCCAGTACAGTACCACGCAACTATACTCAGAAGCCGGAACCCAATGCAGATCTTCTCACAATACATCGCTCCACAAATAGGAATATGCTACATTACTTGCAAAGAATAACGCTACACGGTTAATATCTGAATAAAATATTAATGCACATCAAATTCACCAAGCCCATACAGCTATTAGGTCATAAACTCCAAAATATTTTTCATTACTGTGGGCTGCATCCGCAATAAATGACCAGCTTCTTCTTGTGTGACGCCCTGTTCCTTCATGGTACACAGGGGCTACATCCACGTACAAAAAGGCAACATGGAAGCGCCTAGAACCACAGGGCCGTCCCATTAGGTAGGCACTAGTCCAGCTGAAAGGTTGATATGTTGCTCCTAGCCACTAGTACTGCGTAAGGGCATGTGGCCCATTGGCGATCGTCCCATAAGATCGTAATGGTGCTCCACTGATTAACTCGAAGCAGCAGGTGTCGGGAGTAAAAGCCATCTGCAGGAGTGGCATACAGATGGCAGCGGCAAAAGGGGAGGAGATACCTGTCACCCAAATTAAATGAAAAAGAATAGTATGGGCATCAGAACTACATTTGTATTACTCACTTCAATGATCACACTAAATCTACAGGCATATGCATGCTAGCCCACTCAAAAGGATTATTTCCACCCAAAAATCACTTGCGAATCATAACCATATAAATCGAGGTGAAAACACTATTACAAACGAGTGTTTGTGTGCATGCGTCTGTTAAAACAGAATCCATTAGATGGGATTAGTAACGTGCATAGACACAAGTGTTTGAAGGCGTGTCGAGACAGGGAGGGTTCAACAAGGGCAGATAGACGATGGTCCCACTATGGCAGCTCTGCATCACATAGCGCAGGGGAAGGGGATAGATTCCAAAAAGCCATGTACATGGCAAACTCTCAATTAAATCATCTGTCCATGCATCCATACATCATTCCCTCATCCCGGTATAAAAACGCCTGATTATTTACTCACATAACATTTGAAATTTCCATTGAGTCTGTGCGTAATGCAGTCTGCAAAATCCACTGTGCTCCAGGCCGGAATTCTAGTGATGTGAAGTAACATGTATTTGGGAACGTCCTGCCTTATCGTCCACTACACTATTGCGCATCCCATACTATTCATATCAATCATTGCATTCTCGCCATGGCCCCTGTCCCAAGGACATTAAACAATAGAACGTTATATTTGCAGTCAGACCTGTGGGCGGCTCCTCGCCGCTAGCTGAAAACCGAAAGCGCTGTCCTTCGAATTCCTCATTTGCAACATCACGTCGAAAAGGCATCTGTGACCGCTCGAAATCACAAATTCATCCATGTAGTGCGGCAGTGTGTGAAAATGGCAACTGGCTTCACTCACAAATGGGACGCCCCGCCCGTCGGTGAACCTCGGTACAGTGCTGCATGAGGGTCCACCGTTAATCGAGTACTACATTCCACTGACCCTTCACAAGTTTGTTCGCGACTGCAAAGATTGTATGTGAAACAATGGGACCATAGCAGAATGAACATATAAACCAATATTACACTGCCATCGGGGTTAAATACATGATTGTAATAGCACGTTGTGTGCGGGACGTGCTCGCCCAAAGGGGATTGCAGCTGGCACAGGTGGAATGAATCACCACAGGTGGAGGCTATACAGCCTGAAAACACATAAATTGCACACCCAACCCCCTCCCACAACCACACCCACTCCAAAATGCTACCGGCAGGACTAGCGATGTTGGCCCTGGGGGACCTGATAGCACTGCAAGTACTCCAACTTCAAGAAGAAGACGAACACCAACTACTACAACAACCGGCCGCACAGAGGAGACGCAGGAGGAGGAGGAGGGCAAGGCAGGGCCAGCAAGGCCCACCAGCACAGCCACTACCACCACGCAGGCAGCCCGCAATCCCACGCCTCCGAGCTCATCTGTTCAACCTCACTGCTGAGCAGATCCACACCCTCTACCGTTTGGACCGGGACACCATAATCGCCATTGTGAACATGACACACGCTGACCTTGTCAGCATGATAGATAGCCCAACCGCCATCCCACCCCTACTGAAGGTGGTGTCTGTACTCCACTTCCTGGCCACAGGCACCTACCAGCACACAGTCGGACAGTTGCATGGCATTTCACAGCCACTGTTGTCACGGACACTATTGCAAGTGCTCGATGCCCTCCTGAAGCACGCAGACGACTACATCTCTTTACCACGCTCGGAGCAGGAGATTACAAACACAAAAGTGGGATTCCATGCACTTGCCGGCATACCGGGTTGCATTGGTGCCATCGACTGCACCCATGTGGAATTGGTTGTCCCACATGCCATGGAGGTCCAGTACCGCAACCGGAAACAATATCATTCTCTTAATGTACAAATGGTGTGTGACTCCAACAGGATCTTTACACATTGTTGTGCCCGATTTCCTGGATCAACCCATGATTCTATGGTCTTGAGGAACTCTACAATACCACGCTACATGGAGCAACACGCAGGGAACAGATCCTGGCTACTCGGTGAGTCTCATTTCATGCATGATAATGTGGGGTATGTGATGCGGCAATGACCTGGCAGGAAGGGGGGGGATGCATACGTAGCAATGTCATTCCACAAACATCCTTTATTGTCCACATTCAGGTGATGCCGGGTATCCACTGAAGAGATGGCTCCTTACACCACTCCGGAACCCACAGAACCAGCATGAGGAGGACTACAACCATGCCCACTCACGTACCAGTGTAGTCATAGAACAGGCATTCGGCCTACTGAAGGCTCGTTTCCGCTGCCTCAGCAGGTCTGGCGGGGCACTCCTGTACCGCCATGAGAAGGTTGCAAAGATGGTCATGGCATGTGTCATGCTACGCAACATGTGCGTACGTAGAAATGTGCCCATGCCCCCTGACGCAGAACTGCAAGCACCTGAAGATGGTCATGATGAGGGTGGGGATGTGGCAGCACCTCAAGGAGTCCGCGAGGCACAGGAGGCCCGTGAAATTCATCAGAATATCATAGATTCATGCTTCTAGCACTCACGCCTGGTGGCTGATACATGGACACGGGACTTGTGGCACTGTGTGTGTCTGGAACATGCACAATGTGGACTGTACGCCTATAAAGGCCTCGTACACAAAGATCAATGTCCACACATCTCATTGGATGATTATGAAATGTTCATTGCATATGTGAAATTATATTACACACCCCATCGACCCGCCACCCAAGAAAGCCCAACACCCCCCCTCCACCCTCTTACCTCCCCCCCCGTCGTCTTGTGGGTGCCCCTGCGTGGTATCCTCATGGTGTACGGGATGAAACAAACAGGGGGATTGAGACAGGTCATGGATGGGTCCTACATCGACAGCACCGTTTTCTGTGTCGGAGCATGCTGCCATTAATGCAGTGTCACCTATGGTGCTGCTGCCACCAGAAGCAGTGCCTTCTGTGGCATCCATTGGGGGGACCTGTGGTGCTGCTGTTGTGGGCATGCTGGCTGCTGGGGTGCCTGTTGAAGTCCCCTCCTGTGTGCTGCCACTTGATTTGTGCTGCTGCCGTGTCTTGGTCCGTGCAGCTGAGGTGGAGGGTCTTTGGCCGTTGGTCTTGGCCCTCTTTGCAGGTGTGCTGGTAGGGGTGTCCTGAAGCTCGTCGTTTGAATCGGACCCTGTGGTGGAGTAAAGGAGGGTGAGCGTTATTTATGGGTCTGTGGCAATTGGAATGGCAATGTATCACATGCATTGGGGTGGTACCTGAGGGTGATTTGGGTCAGGGCCTTGGAGGTGGTTTCATTTTTGTGTGGATTGAGGATGCAGTTGTTTTGCAGCCTGCAGTTAGGGTGTGCATGCTGCACGTGTAGAGGGTGTTTTTAGGATTTTTAATTATTTATGTATTTTATGTGACTTTTAGAGTGCGCTATCAGGCCAATGTATGTGGACGTTCTCCTGGACATGTGTTTCTGTTGCACTATGTGGACACATGGTACTTCACATGATTGGACATTGTGGATTTAGCATTGTTTTATTTGGCCCACCTACCTGATTCTTCGGTTGTCTGCACTCCTTTCTCCATCCCTCCGACTCCCTCTATACTCTCCATTCCAATGGTGGAGGCACAGATTTCTTCCCAGGGGGTCAACTTGATGGGTGATTCCGATCCTCCCCCGGTTGCTGTGGCAATGTTACGGTTGGCTGATAGTATGCTCCGTACGCGTATCCGCAAGTCGTCCCATCGCTTTCTGCATTGCTGTGGGTTGCGGGGTGCGGTCCCCACCGCACTTACCCGCTGTGCCACCAGGGCCCATATGGCCTTCTTGTTCGCAAGTGCCGTCCTGGTCATTTGCGTCGAGAAGACGACGGCAGCATTCTCCTGGAGGGTCTCTGTGAGCACGGTGAGTTCCTCATGGGAGAAGTGGACCTGCCGCTTGCGGTCGCATGCTTTTTTAGCAACTTTTCCCATTTTGTTTGTTTTAACTAGGGTGGCTAACGGGTTGGGATGTGTCTCAGGGTCGGATTTTTGATGGTTGTGTTGGGATTCTGATTTTATAGGTGTACGGCGTGCTGTTTCCCGTTCCGGCCCCATGTTTTTACTTCCGTTTCCGTATATTTACGGTCACCGTATTTTGCGATTAGCGCTCATTACGGTGACCGCTATGATGGGTGGCGGAATTGCACCTAGGGCGCCGTACGACGGCGGTGAGGGGCGTTTTGGGGACATTTCCGCCATCGCGGACTTTGCACTTCCGCCATGGCGTAATGCTCGTGCCCGATGGGTCAGAATTAGCCGCACTTTACTCCATCGTGCAATGGCGGAAACGCTATTTACGCTATGGCGGTCAGGTCAGTTACTTTCCGCCAGGGTCGTAATGAGGGCCATAGTATCTTCTGCGACCCGCCCATACCCTTTATTATCTACATGCCTTACCAGCTTTGCTTTCAGCACTGACTCCGCCCACCCAGCTCCGTTGCTCTGATTTGGTTCCGCATTTTAGATGCCATAACCAATCAGACTGCAGGAATCACAGCAATCTAATAGGCCGAGAGACACACACCCTCTTACATGCCGAGGACAGCTTCTCAGCGTCCACAGTCTGCAGCAGCGCGGTTGCTCCTGATTCAGCTTCAGAGCCCCGATTCGTTCCCCGGGCTCACATGAAAAAGTGCTAGTCTGGAACATTACGAGCAGTGATACGTCCCATAATACGAAGCCTTACACGCTGGACGTCAGAATTCAGAACTTTTTGCCCGACGACCCCAGTGCCATGCTGCCTGCAGACTTGTTATGCCCACTATCAGCCTAAACAGCCAGGTGGGTGTCTCCTTTACTCTCTCCCATACTTACAGGGGGTTCCAGGCACCATCCCTCTACAACTTAGAGATTCCACTCCCACTACTGGGCATTCACTCACCAGTCAAGCTCCGCCCAGACCTTGAAGCCCGGAACAATCTACGGGACTCTGGGAGTCATCCCAGCTCAGCCCAGGTACCACCCCTTCTTTAAATAATTAACGTTATATAAATTACCCTTCTTGACTACATCGTATGTTTTGTATTTTATCATAGACATACTATTCAGCTCCCAACTTAGAAATGGAGCGCGCACGCTCACAAGCCAGTGCATCATGGCCTTTGCTTTGATATGCACCATTTCACAAACGTGCAGCATGCACTCATACAATGCTACATTTTGGCTTCCTTTCAGAGTTTGTTGACTCCGGATTGGAACCATCACTCGTGCCTTCCACTCACGGTCTGGCACGGCCACACAATCCTCTACCGGATAAACAGTCCAGTTCGCTGATGGCCCGACCGGGGAGCCTGCCCCATTGAGAGATTCATTACAAGTGCCCTGTGGTGAGTAAGTTATTTTATACCTCCACCACTCTAAATTTAAAGCAGCAACACATATTTTACCTTGCTTTTTTATCAGCCCTTCGCCAATATGGTCACATAGAGATGCCTCAATAATACTTTTTCATCTGAACAATATATTTTTTGCTACTAATTAGCCCAGAAATGTCCAGAAAGGAAATAGTTTCGAACCAAGAAGATTTTATATTTACTTTTCTTCCCTCTTCTCCTTCTCCTTCTCTTGGTTCTCTTGATACAAGGGCCGCTTAATCGCCCTGATGAAGGCAGCTACTGTGTAAAAGCACAAATCCCTCTGATGTATCCTCAAGATGGATGATATTGCCGCCGAAACGTTTTATGCATGCAAGGGGATGCATGAACCCATTTTCAGAGGGTCTGTTGTTCTATATTGTTTATATAATTTCAACAGTCTTGTTGGCTAAAACCAAACTTTTTACCCCCTGCCACGTTGGCACCTGAAAGATAAGATGCTTTTCATATACCAGATACTTTATAAATCTGCATACTTGCTTTAGGACTTAGATCTTTACAGGTCCCCAAGAGCGCAGAGTTATTAACGCTTCTGATTTTCATATGTTTCCTTTACGGGTTATGATGTGTTTTTGAAGATTACGCATTGAATACTGTTTCAATTTCGATTTCACCATCTGTTTTTGTCTACAATGTTGAATTTTGTGATATGTAAGTTCTCACAAGAGAATTTTGTTTTGTCTTAATACAAACAATGTATATTCACAGCCCCTGATGTGTGTGAGTTTCTTTTTCCCTTCTGGACAATTTCATGGACTACAAACCTAGGGATTTATTCCATTGGTACAAGTGTGAAAGGTTCCCCAATATAACTTATATGTTTTGTTTCATTCATTGACAAAAATTGGTGTGAACCTCCGGAGTAGCAGTTCTACCTTTCCTTTGGTCTTGAGGATACCAGAATGACTTGGAAGAATTATTCACAGATAGAAATGGGAAGAGCCAGGGACAGAAGAATATCAAAGCAGGACCACTTGAGCCAGGAGACTCAGCGCAGTGGAGACCAGGCGGTGTACTGGAAAATGGAAGACAGACAGCAGTGTGTCATTGCTGGTATGGAGAAACCACATTAATGGCAGCAGGATGGTTTTACTGAACCCCACAAGTTTGGAGCTTGGGATCAGTAAGGAAGGTGAGTGGAACATCAATAGTGTTCAGCAGAACCTCATGCAATCACAGGCAGGCAGCAGGTGAGAAAAGGAACGGGACTCATGACTAATAGCAAAACTGCATCAAATAGGGTTCTTGTCGCGTTAGAGAAGAGGAAAGGTGAAAGGCAGTACAACCGCACGGGACAGGTGTGGAGTAGATGGGGAGGGACAGCAGAATGACAGAGAGACTATGGAGGTAGGACGCGGGTAGCATGAGAAAATGGGAGGCGACCGGAGAATGACACAGAAGTCAGACTTTGGGAGCACTGACGAGGGTAAAGGGACTGCAACATTTAAGCAAATAAGATCACTTCCCAAGGCAGTGAAGGGCAATGGTCTGTGAAGTGCGTGTTTATTAAAGGAGTCAAGTAATACGAGATACTGGACCGTTTCGGAGCTAAATAGGAAAATATATTGTATTTTATATTGGTCGAGTGCCATTGCGAGTGCTGTTACGTTGTGGTCCTGTGGTCCCGTTTACCTGCTGTGCTCCTTTTTCAAGAGCACTCAACATTTGTCCTTTGTGTTTACCAAAGAAAATACATTATCTGTGCCTATTAGTGTTAGAACGCTATATCTGGCTTGTGATTGGGCAAAAGAACGGAATTAATTCAATCCATTGGCTGCTCTTCCTATAAGCCAGCCTCCAGACCAGGAAACAATATATCAAAGGCACCCGTGCGCATTGGACGAGTGCCATTGTGAGTGCTGTTACGCTGATTAGCTGGACGCTGCGGTTTGCGTTGAGGATTTTATTCACAGTTTGGTGTTTATTTTTTTATTGAAATCACTTACTTGCGATTTACCTGTTATTCTGTGGCTTCGAAAAAACAAATGGACATTTTTGAAGTGAAAGTAATGCCGCCAAAATCAAAATCGAATTCTTGTACATATAATCTACGAAAAGGGAAGGTGCCCCCTCTCCCTCGCCCGTGAATACTAATAAGTCCCAAAAGGGGATAAATACCACCAGGGAGAGTGCCACAAATAAGTACTACCAAAGGAAAGATCACTTCCTTTTTTCAAATCGTGCCTCAGTCATTCACTGCTGAAGTAAGCAATATTGCGAAGAAAGTTGTGGTGACATCTAACGAGAACTTTACCACAGATAACAACATAAGAATGGAGGTGTAGAGAAGGAGCAAAGTACCCCCACCCCAACCATCTCACCCATATTGCCTATATGTTGAGAACCAGAGTGTAAAACACGTGCAGTTCCAGTGAACGTTAGAGGCAAGGTTCCCATTGAGAAAACGATACTTGCATAGGAGGCAGTATGATGGTCACTTAAATGAAATCCCAGAAGAAGCAGGGCCAATGAATGAAAGAGCAGACTGGTGACGTCACACAAATTAATATTGACACAACGGGAAGAGATGCAGAAGATAAGAGAAGTGAAGATATTCTATAAGGCATCAAGATACTATCAAGGATAAGTGACATCTCGGGCTCGAGATTAAGAAACTTATGCTACAGAAACAATGAAGATATCAACTAATTTTACATGTGTACAGATGCAAAGAAACGCAAGCAGACAAAGTATTCTTGAGGCTAGCTATGTAGTGAATAGATTGCGGCATGCGCCAAAGTATACATATATAGGAATCAAGTATGGATATTTCCACAACGTACTATAGCAGAGTACGACAAGAGAACGAAGGCCCTTTTCCCTTGTCTTGTAGTTGAAAAAACAACAAAATTAAAGAAGTGAATCTCAGAAAGGCAAGGCAGGATCAGCCCCAAGAAGCCAAGGTCTTATCAGACTGGGATTAGCAGAAAGTAGTTAAAATTGTGTGGAAGAATGAAACTCCTGGTCAGAAGGCATGGACAAAAAAAAGAAGACGTCACAGTTTCATTAAAAAAAAACATTTTAAATGCACCAGAACTCGATTTCGTGGTCTTCAGTCATGTGGATGGATGGGACTGGACAAACATGGCGAACCACACCTTTGCAGAGAGGCAGAGCGTGCCTCTACCCCCCATTATTCTCCAGATCTAAGAACATTTCAAAGGCCACGTTCAAAGCCTTAATTGATGTGCAGACCACTGAGGTGATGACAGATGATATGTTTATTGGTGGGAAGCTAAGGTTATGACCAGCTCACCAGCACCTGGAAGTCCAGCCTGAGTGCTGCTAACGTGGGTAGGAAAGTACTGACAATTGTAAGCGTGCCAACCAATTGTAGGGGGTCACATGATTAAGAGCCCTATAGTTTGTGTAACCAATGGGACGTCGTGTATTTAGTGGTGTTCATAGTGACCTGTTTTAGGGGAGGGTTTAGTAGTCCCACCTGATGTTAAGGAGCCTATCACTTTCTAGACTAGTATGTAAGATATTCCTAGATGTTCCCTCTAAGCATATTACATTTGCCACTATGTTTTTGTAGTTTGCCACATAGGATGATGTTAGTAAGTGCGTAGGTTAATGTCATCAATGACAAGTTTTTACTATAAGTATGATATTTTTTCTGAAGCAAATTCAGAAACCATTCTATGAGACATCCGTTGATGTCCGTTGTACTCCCTGTTTTAGATAATTGATATTAAAACAGTCAATTTTGCCAACTTCCTGAGTTGTTTTGATTATTGATGTTTGAGTAACTTCTGCATGCCCATTCATCTCAAAGTATTGCTACCTTGTCTAAAAGGACTGGGTCGTCTGACTCGGTTCAGAGAAGAGCTCAAATTCAGGTGACGTTGAAAACAACTTTCTCTTAGAGCTTTGTTACTCCATTCAGGATTCTATGGCTGCAGTGCCCAGGTGGGGAAAAATTGAGTGGTTTCGGTGACTTCTTGGAACACTCATGGGTTCAGACACCTTCTGGGTTCCAGGGAAGCGCTCGGGCTGCTAACGTCTAACCATGTGTTCATGTTACAGGAGACCTGGATGGTGAGCAATATGTACGTGGATGGGTACTCTATTATCCAAACTAAGTCAAAAAAGGGGAAATGGGGAGATCATTTGGCGCTCTTGTGATAGGAATTGAACACTAATTCGTCGCACACAAGATTGAGGTCTCCGGTTGTGAAGACTATATTCTACCGTCTGAAGTGGGGGGCCTTTTCCCTGAGATAAAAGGATGTACATTGGTCATATGAATCTATGACACCCCCCCCAGGGGTTTGTGTACAGAAGACATTGTTGAAGCCTTGACATTGTTATTGATGGGTGGGATACAGGGGACAATGTTATATTGGGGGGTGATCTTAATGCCCACTGTAAATGTTTAAAGACCCTTGAAGAGCATACAGGAGTTGCAGGCAAATCAATAACGAAACAGGCTTCTAATAAACAGGGTTGTAAATGGGAGAGTTTCTTGGAAGACTGGGAATTAAATATGCTCAATGGCAGAAGTAATGGTAACACCCCGGGCAATTACGCATGGCACCCAGGGGAAAAAGAAGCCACATCAGATTCTTTTTCCGTCAATACCAGTATAAGAAAATAAACACTAGGCTTGGCAGTGAAAATTAATGACCTGAGTGACCATGCTACTATTACAGCTTCCATTGAACCACCTAATGAACCTGCGACCCAGCAGAAGTCAGAAGCTTAAGATGCCAACCATGCAGCTCACCGGATTAGCTGGTCTATGACAAACGTGGAGAAGGCAACCTAACACCTTAACGTTGCCCATATGGAATTGTATGACAAGATGTGGTGGATGGAAATAGATGAGATAGAGCACTGGATCCATAATCTGTCTGATTAAAATTGCCTCACAGACATCTACACATATAGTTTACAAAGGTCCTTCTAGGGTTAATTATGACAGAATTATAAGGGCTAGAAAGCGCGAGATGAGTCGTGAAAAATTCACATCGCAAAGCGTGGTGGCATCGACCTTTCAGTAATGAAAGTCATAAGAGGTATTAAGAATAAATATAGAAGCTGGGTTTGCTGGTGGTGGTTTTCTGCCAAAAATGCTATGTGGCAAAGAATGCTTGCGGTATAGAACTCTCAGGAAAACTCAAAATATCTGGAAGCTACTGGGCAAAGCGAAGGGTGATAAAAGAGATGTGACTCCGGTGAGAGAATCTCAATGGTGCGATCACATTGAAGTTAGCACACTGAAAGATTTATCACCGACTGGCGTGCAAAATCTGCCAGGGGAATACAAAACAATGTTAACTAGTGATAAGTCTGAAATAATGTACAAAATTGGGAAATTAAAAGCCTTGAAATCTCTGGGTCCAAATGGACTTGCCAGTATTGTCCTGAAACACGAACCAGAAATTTGGGCTCCTGTTTTAGAAATTTTGTTTGAGAAAATACTGGCAAATGGTAAACACCCGGTGTCATGGAAAACATCCATATTGATTCCTGTGTACAAGAAGGGAGACTGAACGTGTCGCGGAAACTATAGATTGTCAGCAATGTTGGACATAACTGGCAAATTGTTTGCCTCTTTTATGTTAGATGAAATACAAAGATGGACTAAGTCAAAGGGGTTATTGGATAGATTTCAAACGGGGTTCGACCCGGTTCTTCGGCAACTCATCATCTAAGACTCCTGGATTTGTTGTCAACATGAGCCAGGGTTAGAAAGAGTCCTGTCCTCTACGCATTTTTTGTTGATTTTCAATCAGCATTTCATCCCATATGCAGAATACAATTATGGGAGAAGCTCGAAGGGAATGGTTTTCCTGCTTTTTTGCATAATCGTTTTAGGTTTTTTCACGAGGACAAAACTGTCCAGGTTAGGTTGGATGGCGGGGGCACCACGACCCGACCCTTCAATAGCACTGGCGGGGTTAAACAGGGCTATGTCTTGATGCCCCGGCTTTTCAACCTCTACTTGGCTGATCGGCCGCAGTGCTTGAGCAAAGTAAGAGCATTTCCACCTAGGATCCAAGCGTATTACGTTAGGTCCCTCGCGTGTGTGGATGATCTAGTAATCATGGAGGATATCTTTTCTGGTTTGATGAGATCTGCCTAAACATTATAGAACCATGCTGATGTAAACCACCTAATTATAAATCGACAGAAAAAACAGATAGTCCTCTTTAAATACATAAAGGTTGAGAGACACAACTTGCTTATCAGGGGTATCCTAGATGGATTACACAGATAGATATAGATATTTGGGAGTTGAATTTGAGTCCTAGCAGTAACTCTTAGAATGCATTTCAACGTGTCAAAGAAAGGCAGCCCAACTAGACACTTATAGACAGTTTTACCAATGGAACTGGCGGTTATAACTGGGAAGGTACCTTGTGCTTATATAACCATAGTTTTTGCCCTGCAATTTTGTATGGGCTAGAACCAGGGTCTCCAGCCTGTCAATCGCGAGCCACTGGTAGCTCATCTGAAGCTTTCCAGTGGCTCACTCACATCCTTGGGTCTCTTCCCCTACTCCGGCCCTCCACCTCTCCCTACAAAGCAAACGCCACAAGTGATAGGAGGGGCTCCAGCACATCAGCGGCTTGCAAACATTGATTTGGTCATTGACATGTTTTTTGTGCATTAACACGCATAGGTGTATGCTAGCATAAATTGACAAATTGGCATGGGCAGAATGCCAGCACAAATGTGCGCTTGCGCACGAATACCAATATGATACTCATTTAAGAATTGAAAAAATAAAAATGTGAAGTTCTTTGGTGCAAAAACAAGAATTTAGATGAGTAAAGTGGTCAGTGGTTTGTAGGTATATATTTTGGTAAGGAATTCTACAAGGTAATATTGAAAAATCAAATAGATACCTGGTCACCAATGGTGAATAGGAGCATTTTACAACGTGCTTGTATGGTGCCTTTGCGCACAAAATGTGCAGGCGGTGCCACTGTAGAATGAATATGTGCTGCTGATGCCCTTGCCACAATATGTCATCATTGTCATTTCATATCATGTTTGTGAAGTTGTTGCCCCCAATATTTCTAGGGCAGAAGTACATAAAAGCCAGTCATGGCGCATTGTGCATGTTACAGAAGGCATGATTCCTGCAGGGAGAGGCAGCACTCATGTGTTGTTTTCTGTTTTTCTCTGGGATACAGCCAGATGATTGGCAGGTCACTGTTCATCACACCCTGCTCAACAGAACTGCATTTAAAAATTGTGATAAAGACAATAGTACAAAAAATTCCATCACAGCACTATCCATCAAGAATTGCCAACCAGCAACCGGACACTGACAACATCTGTTTCCAGCACAAATCAGCCATTGTTTCACCATCTTATATCCACTTCGTCCTGATGAGGCTGGTCCGCAAAGCATCTTGAGGATCCTTGGTAAAGCCGAAACTCGAGTCGACAAAGACTATGGATTTACATCTAATTCTAAGAAGCAGAGAGTTTGTAAATAATATACAACTCTCACTACCATGAAAACATTGAAGAATTTTGGATATTTGTATGAAAAACGTAATGGTTTTATACACTCAGTTTGTTTAGCAATGTATAACTTTATATAATTTTAGCTTGTGTTCTTTTTTGGTTATGATTGGTTATGTCATGTTTGTGTGTGGTATGTAAGAGGGGTGTGAAAGCAGTGGGTGTTTTTTGATAATTGGTAGGTTAGCAGTGTCAAATTTGCATTTCAAATCAGTCTTGTAAACAATTTTGGGTTAATGTGAATTATTTATGTTATTTTGAACTCGTTGATTTTGATCAACAATAAAGTATTTTCTGTTTTAAATTCATTGAAAGATTGTGTTTGTTTGAAAACCTTGTCATACAAGGCTAGAGGGCATTGTACTTCTTCTTTGTGTATTATTGACCTAGTTTAGGATTAGTGCCCTAGCCCCTGTTAAGCTTTTCTGCGTGCACACACTTCTTGCTTTGCCACTGTTCATTATGAACCAACAGCCCCTCACTACAACCATGCTCTTTGTGCATAACATGCTAATTTAGCAATTCATATATTGTCTGGTTTGGTTGGCATATGATTTGTGCACATTTCAAGGCATCTCTACGAAACAGAGTGTTATAAGAGCCCTGTTATTTACACCTTTTTTTCACATGCATTGAACTTTTTTTAACTGATCTCATGGCTTCCACCATGTCCATTTTTCAATCTTCCACATTAGTTTAAGGTTAGTCAGCACCGTAGGGTTTGGCTTAATTCTGTGAAATGGCATTTGAGGGTGCCACAATTTTCGAATTTGGATGAATTGCATTTTATCTTTTGACAAAGCGGAACGTTTTCTATGATGAATGATTTTATTTTTTAACCAAATTAACACATTGATTGAAGTTCTTTCCAAAAAAAATACAAACTTTTTGAAGTTCTTCATATAATGATGAATGTTTTCCTTTTCTGTATAAAGAGCAAATAAAGCGCCCCACATGTTGCACCACACCTACGCTCATAAAACGGTGTGAACCGAACTGAAATTGCCAACAGCACATCACAGCTCTCTTGCTCTTTTTTCCTACTCGGTTCTACTAGCCTACCCCCCACAACTTACCCTCTAGCTTTACAAATCGCCAGAGCACCAGGGGACCACGCAGTGCGCGGTATAAACATCTTTTAACATAACATAACAGGCCAGACATTGATTGAATGGGTTAGATAATTAGCAAATGTGGTTAGAGGCATTTTCCAGGAGACCTACAGCTGCTTTTCATTGGTGATGATTTGGAAATGCATTTCTGAGAATCCTAGTAGGTTTTCCATGGATTGCAGACAGATCTTGAAGAAGGTGCGAGACATGATGCCCCCTGGTGGGATGGGCTTGTGAAGGTGTCGGCCATTGGGTAAAAATGTACACTTGAGACAGTTTCATAGTAAGGCAAGATTGAGCAGAGAGGTTACAAAGATGTGTGCCACTTTTTCTGATGTGATGAGCATTCATAGAGGATGTCTGTTATGGCTGGGGTCAAGATGTAGACATATATCTTCAAACAAAATGCCTAGAACAGTGAACCCCCAGATTAGCTGCATGTCTGTTTTGGCAAGTTCCCCACACAGTTCAAACTGATGGTTTATGGGTATTTAACAATTGCTTGAGATAGAAGTGCATGCCAGGGTCCTTGGGTATTGCAAGCGCTCTTGTTGGCTTGTTGTGTACTGGTTGTATCACTTTTTTCGTTTTTTAGTTTCTGAAAACATGGCGGCCACCATCACTTTTCACCAGAGGATTTTTTAGACGTATTGCTAGGTCATGCCTATAGCCCCTCATGATCAGTGCATCAGGCATGGCATTTTGGAAGTACCAATTGCTGCGGAACCCAGACAACCTGATGTAAGTGCCCAGGCCACTGTCATCTCTTGTAATCAGATTGAGGCCAAGTCTAACGTCAACAGAGTTGTGTAACTTAGAGGATGTAAATATATTGTATGATTATGATAGGTTATTTATAACGCACTTAATACCGAGAGGTTTCTAAGCGCAGCCCGGGGATCGAACCTGTGTTGCTCCATGTTGTCTTGTTTCCAAGGCAAGCACGTTGCCCTGAGCTAGCCTCCCAAGACGTATGTGCCAGAATCATCATTCCTAAAGACTCCTCCAATTTGTACTGGTTTCAAATCGTCCTTATCTGAATCCTCTTCCATGGAATCACCTTTAACTCGTTGTAGAGATTTTAGGACACTGCATGAACTTAACCAAACAGATGATAATGGACCCACCTCATTGCCGTCCCTACATTAGGTTTTGACCTCGTTTGTTAATCTACATGAGAACATTAGACCGGAGGTCAAGTTACAGTGCTTCGAAATAACATTAAAAGCAGATTTGACATGTGGGAAGCTGGCAAAGTCATGAGACCAAAATTGGGACCGCAGATTCCGTTTCACAGCTTAAGCGATAAGGACCAGTATGGTTGTCCAATTTGCATATACTTGCATAGAGCTCAGCATTTATATACTGCAGAACCAAGAGGCGCTAACTGATCTCGACCGCTTAGCAGTAAGGTCAGACGCTATTACAGATCTGAATCTGAGCGCGGAATGCATCAACGACTTACCATCTGAGGAGCGGAGGAATAAAGGACAAGCAGGGACTGATGTTACTAGAACCATCTAAATGTGTGAAGCGGCCCCAACAAAAGATACGTAAGAAACAAAAAGCTAAGGGAGGTAATAAGAAATCACCCAGAATATTCGTACGCAGCCTCAGCACCAAAGAGGCATTTTCCAGTATAGATATGCTGACGTGTGGTTTTGTAGGAATATCCATCAAGAAACCAGGTTACAGTGGTAATTGTAATGAAGTCCTGCGCCTCCTGCCTGACGCTTATGGTAGACGGTGGAAAGGCAACAGTGGCTGGGTTCCACCACATGGTATGTCATGCTGGTTAGGGGCAGTGTGTGGAGGATTCCGTGGCTTACCCCACCATGCCCCAGCCTTTTGGCAGTGGCTTATGTTGAGAAAGAACATGATGCTGTCCCTTTAAGTGAAGCACCAAGCAAGAGTAGAGGACCTAAAACAATAGCAGCCCTGTGGTAGAACCATTCCCAATATTCAATGGTGCAGAGTGACAGGAAGCGTTTCCCAAGTTTATGCCGCAATGATAAAATGTTAGCAGAAGTACTAAACCCTGGGAAACACATGGGTCTTTCTAAAAATACTGACCTCTGCATTGAGGATTGTGTGTGGGCAACTGCACACAAAGAAACCTTCATTCGTCTGACGTACGTATTGTGGCAGAGCCATATGACGTGTCAACACTTTTCGTAGAGCTCTGCAACAGCTGCACAGCTGCCAGTATTAGCAAAAGTGGAATTCCAAGATGGTAGCCGGGCTGAAGCAAAGCACGCTCAGCGTCCCCACACGGGGGGACAGAACAATGTATGTGGCAGGAACGCCAGCAACAATCGCCACTTAACCAATTGGATTCAAGCCTGATAAAGAGCAATACCTGAGTGTGGCTAAGCAAAGCGGAAGGCCCACCCTTCATGAGCCAGTGGCTTTTTGACAGCTGCGTTGGTGATTGATAGTGGAGAAGAGGTATAGGCAAAGTAATACTGGCATATTGTTGGTGCACTGCATCATGTAAGTTTTTTACAATGGCTATGCTGGCATACATTTTGGGCACAGGCATCGTGTAAAGGTCAGCCTATATTGTGAGCACAGTCATAATCAAAGTGATTTTTTATAATGGCAATGCTTGCATATATTGTGAACATGTGAAGACGGGCATCAATGTATTGTAAAATGCTCCTTTGTACGGTTAATGTAATGACATCATGTTAATTTTGAAATGCCTTACAATTTACAACTGATTGTGAGTATGGCTTTCTACACAATTTGTTTCCAAATGTGTGCTGTGAAATGCACATTATCCCCTAATTTCGCCAAAGATATTTTAGGGTGCAGAATCCACCTCGATGGGCTCTTGGTTTGCTCAGGCTGCCTCCCTACTCTTGCTCACTGGCGGTTATGGGGGAAAATATGCATTCACGCCCACTTACAGAATGCACCTGTTGCCGCTGAATTCAACCAGTGTGGCCAAATTGTCGAAAGTGCTTCGAAAAAGAATTGTGCTTCTCTACCACCTTAATGTTTTTCTGATTGTATAGACAGCCTTTCCTTGCCTGCACAACCTCAGTATAAATAATTCATCTCCATTTTCCTGTCCACTTGTTTAATCAGTTTAACAGGGATGTTGCTAGGTCTGGAAAAGATCTGGGGCTACGCTAATGTCGGGACTGTCAGGACTCGGGGCTAGCTAGCATTTTGGTTGTAGCCCCTGAGCTTCTATTCAGGGATACAACCACAAGACCCGGGGCTATAGCCCCCTCAGCACCTCCCTACCCCCTAGCAACGCCTCTGCAGTTTAACATTCTGCAAGCTTATTTGAAGAGATTAAGCAAACAAAGACATTAATGAAAAGCTTCCCATGTGCACTGATTGAAAGGATGTGCCAGGCTAGGCTTGTAAAGACACCCTGTGCAGAATCTTAAGCATCCCATTTGTAAGTGCTCTGCACTGGGTCAGCAGGCAACCCTTTGTCTCACTTGACAAATGAGACCACGGGGAACGTGGGATTTCCTTAAATGTTAATCCCTGTGCAAGGGAGCCTTCCATCATCATGCCGCTGTAGTCACAGGCCCCATGGATTCTGCATCACTCGTCGAAGGCCATTTGTGCTACTCGTGGAACATGGTAACCGGAAAAGTGTTCCCTGTAAGCTTGGATACCATTATGAAAACAGATATCTGGATCTCTCTCTCTCTCTCTCTCTCTCTC